>NW_017131496.1:251934-261795 GCF_001652005.2 Ceratina calcarata | reverse complement strand
TCCTTGGACAATCTAGTGTTAATTGAAAATCTTAATTATTCTGTCACCAATTCCCACACGTTTATACTGAATTTCCTATGAAACCCTAAACAGTTCTTTAGAACGAATTCTCCTTTACGTTATTACTTACGATACGACGGTCGATTTCCTTTTTTCGAACAGAACTATCATAGTTCCTGTGAAACTCGTGTAAGTATTATTCGACGAGTACGGGAAAACTTCTTCGGGCTGGCAAACGTCACGTACGGTTAAACAGACGTGTACGTAACGCGGTGGTTTTCTTCCCTCGTACGTTCGTATCGTCGCGGTAAAGAAAAACCGGAAGCGCGAAGATTTCTGCTCGGCTCCGCATCGGGAGGGATTCAAAGAAACTTTGTTTCGCAGGGAAGAAACGAGCCGCGTGAAAAACACATTGCGGATGCGGCTAGTGGCTTCCTCCGCTCCCGCGGGGCCACTTCCCGTATCCTTCTTCCTGGATAAGCAGAGACGTGCGCCCGCCACCGAAATAAATAGGTTGCAAACGTGTTGTACATGCCGATATGGGAAAGAAAGGGACGAGTGAATTCTCGTCTCGAGACGGGCTCACGCGACGTATTTTACAACATAGACACACACAAATTCGCTTACAATTAATGCGTGCATCGCACGCTGTCCCGAGCAGATCCGACGCGAGCGATAAATTAATTACAAAGTTCAATCTTTTCCCGACGAGTCACGGCGTCTTTATTTTCAATTGGATAGAAATGATGATTAATGGAAACCGCGGTCTCATGAAGTTCGCGAATCTGAGATATTTAAGTCTCTCTCTATATAATTCCGTGTGCCAGTTCCGTTGCTCGCGGTGTACGTCTTAGCTGCGCACTTGAGAATTTCGAAGTTCCCATCTTTGACACGGTTTCGCGAGTTTATCCGCAAGATGCTCGTAGGCCATTTGTCGCGGAACTCTTTACCGCGGCATAGTAACTAATTTCGAGTGCAAGGAACTGCGAACGCGACGAGACTACGAGGACCGGTTCTCCTCTTCCTCCTACCTCGACTCCTGTTCAAGTCCACGGCGACTACGTCTTGTTAGGCGCACCTTTTCAAACGGCAGCCTTTTACCGGGTCTCGCCAGCCGGAAGAAACGCGATGCGACCGTTGACCGAGATTTTCCTACTCGAAAAAATTTAGCAAACAGAAGGAAATTAGCTTTGCATTTCTACGAGCATGCAAAGTGTTCGACAATTTTATAAATTCCACGCGTGGGTCACTGACGATGATTTATCCTTTATTTTGTTTTAACGTTAGAATTTATGATCGGGTTTATAATAATTTTCACGGTCGCGTGAAAATGTCCTGAAGAACAAATATATCCACGGCTTTCGTCTCGTGACGATTGCAAACACGATATCTCACTACGGTTTTATTACACATGCCAGCCGGTAAAAATGGAGTTCGAAGGAGAGATGCTTCCTTCTGCTCGTTGCCGGGATTCTATAGGAAGCACGGGTTCGCGGCACGTAGAAGAAATAAAGCGAGAGAGCGGTCGGCAATAAAACCGGCCCTTAAGGGTTGGCCGCGAGCTCCCCAAATAAATATATCCTCCCGAACGTCGCATAGCGACGGTATCTGATCTTCCGGCGGACCACTGACAATGAGAAGTCATTGTTTCGGAACGAGTAGACGTGACGTGGTTACTCCGTAGTGTTTCGCAAGCAGCCCCGAACGATTTTTCCCTTAAAAGACTTCTCACCTTCTTGGTATTAATTACTGCCTGTATTTTATGCAACGGGTCGAACGAGCATTTGACGCGACGCTTGCAAAGAAACAAGTTCATCGAAACTCGAAGACTTCCATAAAGTACTTTTGAAATGTTTCCATCGTATTTCCACTTTAAATAAAACATTTATTTCCAGTTTGTTTTTTACGGTATGACAGAAATTTGAAAAAACTCGATAGTCACTCGATACTCATTAGAATCCGAATTTGAAGCCTCGGTAAAATTCACGAATGGAAAACTCGGGATAAATTGTATCTGTCGGCGGGTATCAAAATTTCGGATCTAAATTAGGACCGGGAAATTCTGGACAGGATGCCTGGTCCGTGAATTCGAATTCGAACATCGGTCCTGTTCTACTCTCTGCGGGGAATATCCCTGCGAGTTTATTTTGAAATCTCGTGGATGTGTTTGCCCGTCGGAGGCACGGCCGGTGGAAAAAATTTATTTTATCATGTACACCGCCGGTTGGACATTCGATAGGGCGCGACCGGTTACGGTGATACAGTTTTTCAACGGAATAAACCGACGGTGTCGAAACTGCGGAATTCGGTAAATCGGATAACATTTAAATCGACGCCATGGCTAAAAGCGCCGCGGTGAAACCATAATACGATATTGCGTGGGAGAGTTATGAATTTACGGACGCCGAAAGGAGCTGGAATTACGAGATCGCGTGAAATATCCCATTGGCTGTTACGCGATCCACGTCGCGCATCGCCAAGTGTCCAAATGCGTTTTCTGTTACCGATTAAATTCAACGATCAGGTTCGCAGATTTTATGAACATTTTTACATACAACAGATTAAATGTTTTATACGAAAATTATAGCTGGAAAAGCTGATTATTTGCATCAGCTGTAGTAGATAACCCAATTGCTGTTCATTTTACACATAATCACAGCAGCCAGTTAGTATTATAGAAATTAGAATATTTACTATATTTATGTTAATGATATCTACGAGTAGGACGAATAAACGAGACACGGAGATGAAGCAATCGAGAAATCGTGCAGTGCGTACGAACTCTTCGAGGGCTGACCAATAACCGATTATACTACTGCCGAGTGAGTTAATCATCTCTTCCTAACGTCGACGGTGCTTTTTCTCTCGAAACTCGAAAAGATTGCACGAAAATAAGCTCTTAGTAAGGACAGACATAAAAATAGAAATGTGCCAACGGTGTATAAATTATAAAAAAAATAATAAATAAAAAACTAAAATAAAATAACTAATATAAAAAAACTAAACTAATATAAAAAAAACGGCGGCGGAGAGAAACGACATGAAACCGAAGAACGCATCGCTCATTAGAATCGTATCGAAACAACGACTTTCTCAACCCCGAAACGTGATTCCCTGCCACGATATCGAGTTTACA
Organism: Ceratina calcarata; assembly: GCF_001652005.2. Lineage (NCBI taxonomy): Eukaryota > Metazoa > Arthropoda > Insecta > Hymenoptera > Apidae > Ceratina > Ceratina calcarata. Next base: position 258,659 of record NW_017131496.1, on the reverse strand, counting down.
GTAACAATCAGCGACGAGCCACAGTGAATCTTACATTCAGCGAGGCTCGAGAGATCGGTAGGAGTTAGAACGTTTTCGACAATATTGAAAAGAATAACTCGTGAACCGCACGTAGCGCTCATGCAGAAAATTCGTTCGGAGGCAGCGGATCCGAGCGGAGTCGACGATGAGCAGAAGAAGCCAGGGACGGTCGGGTGTTCTCTGATACCATTACCGACTACCGTTCGTCCGCAATCGCGTTTCCAGTCCCTCGCCTCCGGCTAACGACTTCTTTTTTCAACGAGCAACAGCGGCAGTAGCGGGCGGCAGTAACACGAGCTCTGCCCGTAGCAAAGCCCACCCACTATCGGTAGACACCGGCGACTTTCAGCCACGTTGGCGTTAATAGATCGTCGTCGAACACGCGCTGTCGCGTTATCTTTGATCACCGCTCTAATTTAATCGGCGAAAAATATAATTGAAGTCGAGCCAGCACTCGGTTCCCCGTCCCATCGGTCCACCTCGTCCTTTTTTCGCAATCGCGGCTGCCTCGCCGTTGCCTCGTCCTCACGTTTCACGATCGTATCGACAAATTCGGTTTATCACGTTTCTACCAAGTATTTAATCGTCCCGATTTCCACGCGGAGATCTCGAATATCTTCATGTCACGATTGAACGAGTACTGAAATTCCAATTGACTTGGACGATTCCGGTTTCGTTGATCGTCCCAACCAAGTGATCTCCGTTTCTTTACGCATCGTCTAAGCGTAAGTTTGCAACCATTGTACGCGCGTAAAGTTCCCTTTTTTTTTTTTTTACGTTTGCGACCCACGAAATTGCCTGTTTTTGTCATTTTTATTGGAACCCGGAGTTAACAAGCGGCTCGACAACCGTTTTATGAGGGACGAATACGAAATGGTCTCAATTTAAATATTTGCATTATTTACGTCGGCGAGATGATCGCGTGTACACGCGCACAATGTCGGATTGATTCCCAGCGGCGAATATCGATGCCGCGATTGATTGACCTATGAAATATCGAGCCGCATTTTTATACACACGCCGGCCGGACGGTAATGCATTTTCCGCGCACCCGCTGCTGCTGCTGCTGCTGCTGCTGCTGCTTCCTCCGTCGCGCTTTACGCCGACCGGGTAAAACGTTTGGCGAGGTGAACCGTGTAAAGCGTTTTCCTCGCATGAAACGCGGCGGTAATTACGAAGCTAATTATTCGTGTGATGCAGCGAAATAAATCACGTAACGAGCTTACGCAACACACTGAAGTCGACCGTTATTGTCGCTTTAGTTCTTTCAAGAAACTCAATTGTAATTAACTTTTCAATTAGCATTTTGCAATAACTCAAGACAATGAAACTGCCACTCTTCTAACATTTGAAGGGAAAGTTTTTAACTCTTTTTTCCCCCGTTTGTTTATCGAACATGATTATATATTCAACGAGATTTAATCAAGTGCTACAAACTGCAGCGGAAATTGTGGTTCCTATGCTTTACAGTAATTTTATACTAAAATTGTATTAAATAAAATAAACGAATTACACGTTTTTGGCTAATTTCATGGATCGACATTCTGCCCTATCGAAGACCATCCTTTACCAATTTGCTCGAGGCTGATGAAAAGATTATCGCGAAAATCCGTTCGTACGTCCGTTGCCGTTTCTTTCTTGGGTCGCATCGGAATCGATCGGAGCCTACAAATTACATTTTATCCGGCGGTGGGTGCACAGAGTCCGTGGGACCATAAGCAGATAAATATGGATGAGGCTGGCACACGGAGGAATAATTGCGGAAAATTAACCGAGCCACGGAACCGGCCAGTGGATCGGTCCTTAATTGATAGACACGGCATTTCCGTCTGCTCTCTACTTAGAAGGGCAGCCGCGCGAGGGTCGGGGGGTGGCAGTGGCAATCGGCTCGCCGGACCATGCATCCGCTTATAATCCGATTTTCCCCAGAGGGTAAGCTCGTCTGCGCGCGTATACACGCCTTCCAGGAAAGTAAACTGTCTCTCTCTCTCTCTCTCTCTCTGTGATTCCCGTCCCCTCGTCGACGACGGAGACGATCAGTGTGTGTCGCGATGCAAATGTTTGCTTACTCAGCAAGTCGAACTCGCTCGTGCGGACGAGGAGCGTAGCGCGTCGTCCTCATCGTCCGTGCCACGAACACGCTGAAACGCTCGAACGCAGCAGGGCGCGGCGGATGTCGACCGGAGGGGCGCTTATACGGCGGGGTTCCCGTGTACGGGAACGTCTTCGCCTCGCATTGATCGCGAATTTATGCTCTCCGGACGGATTCGCCACGGTTCGGATGGCACTTCGCGACGCTTCCAAACGCCACGGTTCCCGCCACGTTCCCCTCTCGTCGACGCGCCCGTTGCACACACCGTTTTCTCCACCGGCGACCCAAAAGTGGCGAGCAGATACCGCGAACCGGACGATAAGCCCTGCTGAACGCGTACTACGGAACGAGCGTGCGGCAAGCTACTGGAAAGATAAGCTAACGCGAGAGACGCAGCGAGATCAATTGAATCTCGTAAAGTTCGCTACTCGGAGCACGTGGAGAGTACCAAGCTATGAAAACGAGTAATCGAGGAAGCAAGCTAAGGGAATGAGTACCGAGCTAAGGAAGAAATTTAACCCTTTGACTACTGTTGGCGCCTATTGGCGTCCGAAACACATTGGCTTTCCGGTACTGTAGGCGCCAATTGGCGTCCGAAACATATTGGCTTCCCGGTACTGTAGGCGCCAATTGGCGTCCAAATCAAATTTCGCTTGTTCCGCCTATTTTAAAATTTTATAATTGGTCTTATGGTAATGTAGAGTAATGTAGAAAGTTATTTAAAAAAAGCTTAAAATTAATGTTCACTTCAAGTAATATTCGTTTAATGTAATAAATTTCAGTATTTTGAATATTTTAATATACTTCCTCAGAAATGCATGTCTAACGAAAAATTTCGCCGTACCCAGTGGACGTCTCGAATGAATTCGTACCGTACTGTACGGCCAGTGCGTGCCAAAGTCTGCCGTAGTCAAAGGGTTAAGGAAGCGCACATTTAAGGAATTGTTTCAGCGAAATCGCCTAAGTATATCTTCACTTCCGTCCGACAAATTGTCCGTAAAAAAGAATTGTCTGTTCGTATAAATTGGTCGATCGCGACAATTTCCGCGAGATTCATCGTCTGCGGTGGAAAAAGGAAGCGGAACACGCGAGGCGTCGCGCGTTCCTTCAGGAAACGAGCGAAGCCGAGCGAGAACAAAGGCGGGACCGCGGAAAACGGCGCGGCGGCGGCGGCGGCGTGGGCGTAGCGGACGCGTCCATGTATGAGAGGGACACGGGAAACGTGGCAGCCGGGCTCTGCCGCTGCCCACGGGAATCGGTGTCGCGTCCAGAGATTAATGGCGCTTTCGTCCGAAACGCAATTTACCGTGCAATCGACACGGAACGATGACTCGCCACGGACGGACGCGATGCCGGGGAAAACCGGCTCGCCTGTTGATGGAGGAAAAGAACCGACTCCATGTCCTCGACGAGTTAATCGTTCTTTCGGGACTAACGCGCGATCCACGACTCTCTTTCGAGTCTTTATTCCGATCAACGAAAATTGTAGGAAATGAGGAAAAATCGAAACAAGAGACCTAAACTGATCAGCAGCATGAGAAACTGGCTGATCGTTCTTTCAGAAACACGTCGCGATCTATCCTGTTTTTATATTAATTTAACCCTTTGACATACAATGACGAGTTTGACTCGTCATTCATTCCATTTAATTTGTACGTCAAGTTCCATTTAATTTGTACGTCAAGGGGTTAACATTGTATGCAATTTCCTAAATCTTACTCATCTGTAATTATCTTTTTTAAAAGTTCACTGCCTCAAATATTGGAGACAGCCTTTTCAGTTTTACGTAAAATTTTGGCAGAGATCTTACGACTCATAGCACCTACGTTAGATGCAATCTTCGCGATACCATTTTCAATGACGAATGATTCAACGGTAGACGAGAGATCGTGTGAAATCGACGACGACGACGACGAAGCACTGACAGGGAAACGTACAAGACGTAAACCGATTAGCAGAATAAGAAACCGTGAGCATTACGTGGCGATACGCGGGCTCATCGGATATTCATAGTGGCAGTAGGTAAACGCAAACAAGCCGGTAGAACGTTTCATTCGTAAGCCAGTTCAAACATTGCGACGCGTGTAGAAGGGATTATTCGACGGCAACGGACAGGAGGATCGGCGAAACGGACGTCCGTCACGATTCCCCGTTGTTAATTTTGGCCCGTGACCGAGCCTTGCTAGAAATTGAAATAACAGACCAGCTCTATTTCCGCGATGTGTGCTCTCATAACACGAAAACAGTGTACGCCACCTCGTCTTACGACGTCCGGTTATCGGTCGAGCGGCCACGAGCGTTTCCGGTCGGCATCGGAGATAAAACCGATCACGTGCAAAGCGGCAGGATTAACGCTCGAGTGGAAGCCGCGAGAAACTGAATCGGCGAGATATTTGAATAATCGGATGATACCGAAACAATTGTCTTGCAAGACGGTAAACCGCATTTTCGTACATTCGTGGCGAGTTCCGGCAGCAGAACGTCCACAGGAGAATTTGCAGCGATTCGCGTATTAAAATTACAGCTAACTTTTAATAAAAAATTAATGAGAGAACGCTCGATGGTACATTTGTTTCTTGTTAATATCTAAATATTTTCATAACGCGATACCGCTCGTTGAATATTTACAGTGGAGTTGGTTATGAAAAATGAATGCCCGCCTGTTTTATGCATATGTTTCAGTAAAAGCATTAAATGGAGATTTATGCATGTTCATTACATCAATATTAAACGACTCGGGGGTCAGCGTTATAACGCGATCTAATTTTCACTGTCTTCGTCCCTCGGCGTGGAACTTTCATGCTATTACGATGAATCGCGTTTAGGAATTATTCAAAAATCGTGCGCGTTCATTAGCAACGGCGACATCCGCCGAAATCCGCGACATTAACCGTTATTAACGCAACTATCAATTTCGAACACGCTTTTAATCAGTAAAATTGTACGCGTATATCAATTTACTGGTGTAATACGCGTTGTATTTACCGTAGCAGGCGCATAATCGAGTCACGGCGGTAGCTCGAAAACATCAAAACCGTAGCTTTCACGCGGCATCCGCCTAATTGAAATACGTATCACGAATTCGCTAATTGTCTCCGACCGCGTCTGTCCAATTTATCCTCCGCGAAGAGTAAGGAACGTTGCTCGAATTCATCGACGCGTTAATTTTACAAACGCTATCTGACCGTCAGATGGTCTGTGAATTTTTATTTCCAATAATTTGAAAATTCGTGTCGAATTCGAATCAAACACGTTGCTCGGATTTAGAAAACCGCGAGACACACATATGTGGGGTCGCAGAACGTTCTAGCGAGCCAGGTAGTTGGCCGGGGAAATGTTTTACGACAGGATCAACATCTGGCTTGCAGACGTTTCGGCAACTTAACCCAACCTTGGACACTTTTTAGAAGGTAAAGAGGGGAAAAGCCGGAAAACCCATCGGGGTATAAGCGGCCAGGAGAACATTATTGCGTGGACTGCGTGCGAGAGCGAAGCGAGTGAGAGTTTTGAGCGAGAGGTCCATGTATCGAGAGAGAAAGCTACTTATATTTTAATATTAAGCCAATTGAATAAATATATATATATACGTTCGAACAATTCTCTGCACTCAATCACAGAACACTTCCAATCCCCACACATAATTTATTAGTATTTGCGAGGAGAGGTGTCGAATCGGAATCGACGCCGAGGGAATTGGGAACCGACATGCGAGGCCGGTTATTTTCGTCGCGTTAATTTTTCATCGCTCACGTATAGCTGCGTTAGGCTAAGCATGAATTATGAACACATTACGGCCGAGATACAAATTGATTTATGGTCACGGCGTCGTGCCGAGCATACCTAATATCCCCTGGCGATATTCTTCAGCCGTGGTACAAGGCGGGTCAGGGAATACGATTAATCTGCATAGCAGATCGCGTCAGATTCGCTAATAGCGCTTTTATGATATTCGGTCCCCGGCCCTGCTGTCTCTGGCGTCTTGACAAGAACCGTGGCCAGAGGAGCGGATAAGAAAGATAAAGAGAGACGAAGCGATTTTAACGACGGGGACACCCTCGGAACGTTTAAAAATTGTCTCGCGGTGGATATTTTCGGATTTACATTGAATCGTAATGAGCAGAGGGAACGAATAAATGTTCGTCGTCAGCTGAGATCCAAGATTTCAAATCAATTTTTCAACTTTAATGATAAAAGAAAAAAATCGTACTTCAAAACTCGGAGAATTGGGACTCTCGGTATTTGGGATAAAAATATTCCCGTGAATATCCGATGCGCTCTATTCCCGGGAAAAAGTGAATAAAAAAAAACGCTCTCAATCGACGTAACGCTGAAAGCGAATTCCTTTCGCAGCCCTCGAAAATCGTTATATTTTAGGAGAATCGAGCGGGAACGCGAAATTCACGAGAATCGGGACCCAAAGTATCATCGTAAATATTGTGCCCGAGCTTTTTGCAGCTTCGTTTAAAAAAGAGACAGAGAGAGAGAGAGAGAGAGAGAGAGAGGGAGGGAGGGGAAGAGTAGAGTCGAAAGCCGATTCCACGTCGCTGTGACGACACCGAGGACCAATGTTTGTCCTTTAGCATTTGCTCTAAAAGCTCGTCGAGTTCTGGGC
>NW_017131496.1:244538-251855 GCF_001652005.2 Ceratina calcarata | reverse complement strand
ATATATATATACGTTCGAACAATTCTCTGCACTCAATCACAGAACACTTCCAATCCCCACACATAATTTATTAGTATTTGCGAGGAGAGGTGTCGAATCGGAATCGACGCCGAGGGAATTGGGAACCGACATGCGAGGCCGGTTATTTTCGTCGCGTTAATTTTTCATCGCTCACGTATAGCTGCGTTAGGCTAAGCATGAATTATGAACACATTACGGCCGAGATACAAATTGATTTATGGTCACGGCGTCGTGCCGAGCATACCTAATATCCCCTGGCGATATTCTTCAGCCGTGGTACAAGGCGGGTCAGGGAATACGATTAATCTGCATAGCAGATCGCGTCAGATTCGCTAATAGCGCTTTTATGATATTCGGTCCCCGGCCCTGCTGTCTCTGGCGTCTTGACAAGAACCGTGGCCAGAGGAGCGGATAAGAAAGATAAAGAGAGACGAAGCGATTTTAACGACGGGGACACCCTCGGAACGTTTAAAAATTGTCTCGCGGTGGATATTTTCGGATTTACATTGAATCGTAATGAGCAGAGGGAACGAATAAATGTTCGTCGTCAGCTGAGATCCAAGATTTCAAATCAATTTTTCAACTTTAATGATAAAAGAAAAAAATCGTACTTCAAAACTCGGAGAATTGGGACTCTCGGTATTTGGGATAAAAATATTCCCGTGAATATCCGATGCGCTCTATTCCCGGGAAAAAGTGAATAAAAAAAAACGCTCTCAATCGACGTAACGCTGAAAGCGAATTCCTTTCGCAGCCCTCGAAAATCGTTATATTTTAGGAGAATCGAGCGGGAACGCGAAATTCACGAGAATCGGGACCCAAAGTATCATCGTAAATATTGTGCCCGAGCTTTTTGCAGCTTCGTTTAAAAAAGAGACAGAGAGAGAGAGAGAGAGAGAGAGAGAGGGAGGGAGGGGAAGAGTAGAGTCGAAAGCCGATTCCACGTCGCTGTGACGACACCGAGGACCAATGTTTGTCCTTTAGCATTTGCTCTAAAAGCTCGTCGAGTTCTGGGCTGCGAAAAAAATATACGAAATAATTTCCCTGGATGCGTCCGCGTTTAAAAGTGAGAAAAAAATGCGATTAGAATCTTCAGTCATGCACGTGAAACCAGTTTTGCGGTATTTCCAAAAAATTTTATAAGAAACGTTGATTTTTTATATACCGAAAATTTTTTTCGTTCATTCGATAATTCGGTTCGTCGACGAACATTAATAGATTTCCTGGAATGCAATCGTATTTAAAAGAGAGAGGAAAAAAATCCGATTAGGACGTTCAGTTAAACAAGTGGAACGGCTTTTTCTGTGGTTCTCGCAATTTTATGAGGAACGTGGAATTTTTATACAGGCACGGAGCTACCTAAAATGGTTGATTCGATAATTCGGTTTGCCAGCGTCGACGGAAATTAATCGATCGCGCGGCGCGAGGTTTGTATCTTGATGTATTTCGCGCTGCGGCTCCACTTTGTCATGTTAAACAGTTCAACTTGCAGTTGCGGCTGGATCGTAGCTGGTATTTTCGATCGGCGTATGCCGGAATACGGGATAATTCAACCGAATTTTGTTTAATCTTCCTCAATTCCGTTCATTAATGGTGGAACGCATTCGCTGCGCATGTTAATTACACGGCTATTAAATTGCCACCGTGATCATTACCGGGTCTGTACCGGTCCTGCCAATACAGTCGTTTCCGGCGTAGTATGGGATATATAATGTACGTCGTTGCATATTTCACCGTGAAAAATTAATTCCCCCCCGTGTTATAAAGAAAACGAAATGTTACTCAGTACGCGTCGTGTCCTGGTTGCTGCGCACAATGCGACAGGTAGCAGGGCATTACGATAGGATCTGGAAAGCGCGACGCCGTTGAAAACGAGTTTCAGCTAGTAGTCGAAAACGAAATTGATCAGTCAGTGTGAAACGAGCACGGAAAGAAAACTTTTCGTTCCCGGCTAACCGGCGGAACGGAAAGAAGGTAAGTGGAAAACGGCGAGGGTCCGGAGGGTGGGGTTGCAACACGAGCAAAAGACAGTTAATGCCCACTATATCTGTCAGCCCTCGAGACCGTATCGCCGCCCCGCCGCCGCCGCCGTCGTCGTCGTCGTCGTCGTTCCTATAGACGTCACGCGACTCGGTGTACCGTGCAAATGTACCTGTTCATCGTCGCCTAACGCGAAATTGAAATTTGTTTAGCTGATAATGGTTCTTTTCCCCGTGAGCCCGTCTCGACGTGTAGCCGGCTCGTAGCCGCGGACAAATTGATTAATGGCTCATATTTTTAAACGCCAAGTATCCCACCGAGTGATTTCTGAAAGCATTAAATTCAACAATTTTATACGACACGTGTCCTCGACGTAATAAACGTCACAGGCGACGTTCTAAAATTGTTTCAATACAACTGACGCTGGTTTAAAACTTAACTTTCCTCTAACATGACACGGTCCGTATTTTTCTACCGTTTTTACTTTGTTAACCGAGGTCGAAGATCGCGGAACCGCTTACAGCTCGCCGGGGTGCAATCACGAAAAACCGACCAGTGCCTCGCCGCAGACGGTAACGAAACTTCGCAACCCGAGTTAAAAATATATTTGTCTTCAATTTTCTGTATTTGCGTTTTACTGTTCGAATAACCGCAATTTATTATTGCACCGCTTGTTAAAAAAAGAGGCAGCTGTTTGTTCTCTCGCCCAGCTATTTCCTTCGACTCTTACGATTATTAACTACCAATTAATCGAAGTTAAAATATTGGCAACTAAGTGATTGCGAATTTTAAATAAGAAATCTATCGACAAATTCTGCAATTATTTAGTTGCCAACCGAATACAGAGTTCGCGTGAGGTTACGTCTGTTCCTCTGGTCCCGAGTTGGTTTATTCTACTATTTACTGTGGAATTAATGCGAGCACGACCGTTCGTTTAATAGACGTCCCGCGCAATTTCGATTTGATTAAAAGGCGAGGGAATATTTTTTAAGAGAAGAACCACGCGTAGCTTTCAACTATTTTTTAATTATACTCGACTAACTGGCAAATGTATTTCTCTCTCAGCGATATTCATTTTTGTACGATGCATCCAGTTTCTGTTACGCGCTCTGCACATTGACCAGCGTATACAAAACCGATATTACATTTTGTAGACAGAATGCGTTATTTCTGGTACGATACGCTCGATTCAAGTGAAACCCGGGTTGGTAAACTGGCACGTCCTTTTAGAACTCGCCAAGTGTACAACGTTATAAATACGTGATTTTTATCTCGCAACACACGTCGCCCCGTCACATTTATTCCTGTATTAGAATTCGCTGGTAGATTCGAAACGAGCGAGGAAGGGGCGCGCTCGATCTTCCGTGTCCCGTGGCTTTTTCAATCAGGATCGAACCGATTCTATGGAAGTCGAGGGTGTTCGATAGACTCGATGTAATCCTCGAGGAATCGTCGAGACTGCGGCAAGAATGGACCGCCTATTGCCATTACGACGACCGAGCAATTGATCCGCGCGGTCCGAACTTTTTGCATTGTCTAACGCGACGCTGACAGAGCCGAGTCATTCATCATTGAATCGCCAGCAAGAGATATACGCGACCGCGTACGTGTAACCGTGGTCAGAAGAAAAGTTCCGTCGACAGCCATTCAATCTTGCTTCTTTCCACCCCGACACTGTCCGCTATCAAGTGGATTTTCTTATGACCGTCGAAATTTACGAAACGATCGGCAAACCTTTAACCCTTTGTACTCGAGCGGCACGAAAACTAATTGCAAACTGTAATATTTAACAGATTTTGTTGTATTCAATAAAAATGAAAAAATCGATCGGCAAATCTTTAACCCTTTGTATTCGAGCGGCACGAAAACTAATTGCAAACTGTAATATTTAACAGATTTTGTTGTATTCAATAAAAATGAAAAAATCGATCGGCAAATCTTTAACCCTTTGTATTCGAGCGGCACGAAAACTAATTGCAAACTGTAATATTTAACAGATTTTGTTGTATTCAATAAAAATGAAAAAATCGATCGGCAAATCTTNGTATAAAATGATTTGAACTACCCCTAAAGTTCTTCTCTAATATACCCGAAATCGTCTCGAGTTGCTGGTTCGCCCGAGCGCAAAAGGGTTAACCCTACCATTCCTGTGTTCGATTTCAACTATGAACGCGTATAGCATCGACGCTCGCAAGTTCAGAGATATAAAAACATTGGTTAACCGCGAGATAAAATGTGAAATGGTCACGATTAATAGGGAGAGTAGAACGAAGATAAAACTAGAAGAGAGCGAGGAAAAAGAAGGTATGTACGTGGAAGAAGTAGGTGATATATCGAGAGCCGGTCGTGTAAAATCTGTAAAAACACGAGGAGCGTTAGACTATTTGCACAACAGCGAAATAAAATATACATATCGACGGGCTGGTTCTCCGGGTGGACGATAGGTCGTTCATGCCAATAGGGCGGGTACGTAGGAGAGCCGGGGTGTGAGAGAAAAACCGAGTCCCTTGGTAGTCGAGCGTGTGCTCGTGTTTTTCAGGACCGGTCCCGTTAGAAGGCAATTTTTATCGAGAACGAGGGAATTTTACAGTAGTGGTCGCGAGACCGAACGTCCCGGCTACGAACATACCTACTGTTTTCCCCGTAGTTTTAACGCGGCGGTTACCCGTTCCCCGGGGACGGCCGGTGAACAATACGATTTTCACTGTAAATGAGGAGAACCGGAGGTTCTAAAACGGTGCGAATAAAACCGCTGAAACCTCCATCATCGAACGTAACGTAATATTTTCGCGCTATTCGATCCCCGACGCGGTGCAATCAGTGCGTCGTCTAAGTGCAATCGTTCGCGCGGGGGTGGAACGCCGCGAGGAGAGACTCGAGGGTGCAACAATCGATGGAAAGCCCGGGAGTGCCGCGGGGAAAATTGTTGAGAGGCTTCGGCGACGGTTTCCTCCACGGCGAAATATGCGGCGCGCGTGCACGTGAAAACGGAATTCCATGAGCGACCGCCGGAATCGCGACACTCGGAAGCGTGTTCACCTTTGTACGTTCAATTATCACGCGTTGCCAACCTCCCCCAGCCATCGACTATTAGACGCGTCAATTATTATAAGCGAACGCGGGGCTGCTTTGTGCTGCTCGCTCGGCACGCTGTTTGCGTTTCATAATCATTTCGACTCGCTGTCGTACAGAGCGTACAATGACTGAAACGCGTTCGACTATAAAGTATGAAGCATATTTGCGTTAGAGTAGATTGTTCCATTCTAAATTTCCATTGTGTGTCCGCGTCCCGTTGTATCAAACGCGTCCGAACGATTCTTAAATGATATGTAAAACGTGCCACGTTATTCAATTAAACGGATAATTCACTTATTTCCGGTGTTATTGATAGATAATTATATCTTATGGAAAGGGCAACGAGTGAGCCGTGAAATTTGATTAGCCGTTTAATATACCGTGTCCCGAGTTAATTATTACTCGAATTATGGAACCTGTCAGGTAGGAAATTTCGATTAAGAGGAGGAAGATACCGAGACTGTTGCTAATTAATTGCACACGACTCAACCACCGTTATCTTTCATAGTTCAATTTCATTTGATACGCGAGGAAACGAGTATTATTTCCATTTTACGAACACGAGAGTATCGAAGGTCTGATCGGCGTCTAAATTTTTCTTCCACGGTTCGCTTTATCCGGTGGTTCGAGACTCATCCCCCCCTTCATCAGCGAATTTCGCAACGGAAACGAGCCCCTGATTTCCATTCATCGAGCTATAATTCCGGAGAACGAAGAGTAAAGAGCAACAGAAGAAACTCGGAGGGAGGCGAGGAAGCCGCGAGATTCAGGTTCCTTTAATCAGATCGGGCGAGCTTCGAAACGGCCCATAAAAGGGATGCTCGGTTAATTTCCTCGTGGTCGTCGCAGAAAAACGAACGGATACGTAGTGTATATGTATACCTCGCGCAACTGAAACTTCGGTTCGTTGAAAAATTTACAACGCGCCCGTGAGCTATTGGCGTTGACGAGACGGTGGAGAGTGCGTGGGCGGCTGCCTTTTCACATCACAGAACCGCTTCCTCCTCCTCTCTCTCTCTCTCTCTCTTTCTTCCTTCCTGTGCTTTGATCCCATAATCAGCCCTTTGTTCGCAGCCACTCTGGATACCTCTCCCTTGTAAATGACTCGCTGATTCGACCGTTCCTTTTATTAAGCATGCAAAACCGAAATCGCGGTATCAGTTCTATCTCCGCTGCGTTTAATCAGACGCAATTACGGGCGAGGGGTTCAGACCCGCGCGAGTTCAACCCTTTCACGACTGTTGCTCGTTACAAGAGAAATTCCAGACTCCAAGTACCGTCATCTTTAAACATGTATTTTAACCCTTTGTGCTTGATTGCCAGTCTTATTCGACTTTATTCATTTCTTGATCGATCGCTTGAAAACCATAGAACATGTCTTTTATAATTTGTTTGAAACGTTCAACGATTCCCATGACCAAATTAGAAATTAACAATTTTAGTTGAAACGCGTTTGAGAAATTTAAATTTCGGACCAAAAATTATTACAGAGAGCATTACTGATCCACGAGCCTGACCTTTTATTTTTTTCCAAAAAGGTGAAAATTCAATTATTCTTAATTACAGTAACAAAGTGGAAGCGAGTGACGTCATTTACAAAATTCCTTTTGGCTGCCGACTTTTGGTTCTCTAAATGAACTTAGGCGATCATTTTGAGAAAATTGTAGCGTGGAGATCGCGCGTTAACGTTACCGCGGTAACCCGACGACGTTATCCGAGTGAAGCGAGAGATAATCCTTGATTAAAGGTACCTACTTACGTAGCGTTGCACGGTACTTTAACTAGTTATTGTACAAGTTCCCGTGGCGTTTAAATAAGCTCGCGGCACGGCGGAAAGGAAACGAAAGACGGAGTTGCCGTCTTGACTCGAGGTGCTCGTTTAACGAACAGGTTGGATCAACAAGCCGTACGTAAACCGAAGAAACAATCCCGATTGTCGACCAGTGCGATCCAAGTATTCTACGGGAAAGAGCATCTGTAAATCAGTAACTTTGATTTAATCAACGTGGGGATACTAATTTCCGTAGAATTACTCGCGAAAGACGATCAACTGGAAATTTCATGGCAGCGTTAAGAATGTATTGGCTATATAGTCAATCCCAAAAGTTTATGTACTTTAGAAAAACGGATTTCTTATAATTAAAGAGAAATTAGACGTCGGAAGAATAATGCTAGTAATAAATAGCTACGTGCTAAAAAGTATAGAAGGAAATATTCAATTAATTATTGACGCTGGCGGAA
>NW_017131496.1:205747-243300 GCF_001652005.2 Ceratina calcarata | reverse complement strand
CTTCCGACTTCTGATTTCTTTTTAAAAAATGCGTTTTTAAAGTGCATAAACTTTTGGGATTGACTGTATAGCCAATACATCCTTAATTAACAACAGGTTGTTTAATCTCTCGCCGGCGACGAAAAATATTTCGCAACCTTCTTCTATTTTCTTTTTCCCTCGCCGCGTTTCGTTCCACTCCGACTCCTTTGTTTGAGAAAGATTTTTAATTCCCGAAACTCCTGCCCGGTTTAATGATAACCGACCGCGGCCGTGTAAAACTGCGAGGACGGATGCGCCTCGCCCGGACGGCGGTTCGCAATTTCGTCGGGAAATTATCGCGAATGTGTCGCGCGGTTCCTCCGGGCCAACTAACGTATAAGAACCGTTACCGTGATGCAGTTTCGCGACCAAGCAATTCGTATCAACTTGGAGAACTTCTCGCCTGTTCGGACGGAGCCAAGTCCTCGAATATTCCCGGCGTCTTTGTTCCAGCGGCGCATGATGGATCCGGGACCGGGCGAAAATGAGAATATCACGCGAGCTGGATTTTCCGTCGTGGGGAAAAACCGATTTAAAAATATACAGTAAATTTTTCGAACGACCGGAAGGAAAATGCTATTTTCCGCGGACGAATAACTCCGGGTGAGCGCGAGGTCTCCAAGAGATACGAAGAACACACCGATGAGAAATATTGACTTTAATATTTATCGAGCCCGAAATTCAACCGCATTATCTAAAACGCGTCCGCGAAACGTTTCTCTCGGTGAATTCATAAAATCCGCGGATGGTTCCAATTATAATAATTCAAATATGCATTTTCCGCGGGGAACGGTGGCACCTAAACTTTTGTAAAGAGCCGAGACTCGGCGAAGTACCGCGGCGGAATAAGTGAAAAAGCTTGTAGGAAGAAACACTTCGCCTCGTGGCTCGTACAGATCGAAATTTAACACTTCGTGAAATAACGAAAAACCGGTTTGAAACGGTTCACTGATTCTCGCGTCGCGGTAATGTAATCCGAAAATGCACTTGCTCGATTTTCACGCTGGCAACAAAATTGTTAATGCAGTATACACACGTTCGGAGAGACAACGTTATCACGTGAATTCCAGAAGAATCCTAGCTGACCGTCAGTTTAATTCTAAGCGTGGACCTGAAGAAACAAATACCGACAGAATTTTCCTACAATAATTTGCGGGACAAATGAAACCGGTTGGTTGGACCGGTCCGCCGTAACAAGGGAAAATTGGAGGGTAAAAAAAATCGAAGGGGCACACAGAATTCGATGCAATTCGCGAGGGGATGATTTCCGTGGCGCGGAACGATCGGCGTTCCCTTGTTCAATCCGGGGAAACGATTTTAAAATCCCGGGGATACCGTTCGACTGGCTGAGCCCCTTACACGCACGAGTTGCCTGAGCTGCAATCAATAAGAAGTCGAGATTGCTTCAACGATTGCCCCCCGGGCTGGATGGAAAGCAAAAGCTTCCACGAGCTTCCTGCGACGAGAGGAGGAGCAGGAGGAGGAGGAGGCCGGCGATCGCCGCTCGCGGAAGAACAATTTGCATTTGTCATCGGCGGGGATACAACTTCTCTTTTAACGCGCACAATCGAATGTATGTATTAGTAATGGCTGGTACAATTAAATTCGATCGACTGACGCGAGAGCTAGGAACTTTGAAAACCATGTAAATCCGTAATGCTCGTACATTATTCTATTCACGACCAGTTACACAGGTTGGCTTTCAATGTTTCAAATCACGATTCAAAGTTTCGAGGTGTTTTATGCATATCGACGTACATTAAAAACGAACAGCACTATAAAGAATGAATTTACTAATTGCCGTGGATACAAATATTCAACGAACAAGCATCCTTTCACTTGGCTCCCTCGCAGTTCAAATGTTGTTTTATCGTGAAAGAATTAATTTTCGGTTACAAAGGGGAGGCGCCCCCATGTCAAACAGTAGAAATCAATCCCTTTAAAGGATCCTCGGTAATTAACTGGGTACAAGGGCAGAGCAATCACGGGCATCGATGAAAGATATTTGATTAGGAGAGGATGATACCCATTACCCAAAACCCTTCATGGCTTCGATCCTCGCGCGCGCTCCAAAGACCGAGTGCGCAAACTTACAATTGTAAATTCCATTAGGGGTAGATTCGGTTTTAAGCCGGGATCCAACGCCTCGAAAGGCGCAGCGGTATTTTCCGTTCTCGGCGTGCGTCGACTTTTGATAATTTGTCAGAAACGGCCAACGATCGGTTTCCGTTTGGAACTACTCGGGTTAAAGCTCGGGAGAAGAGAGGTAGGAAAGTTAAACGCTCGCTCGCAAAGTTTCCCTCTGTCATCCACCCCTCCCTCCCTCTTAACCCCGTCGATATCTGCTCGGGCTCTCATAATCCCGCAGCGTTTTCATTTGCGGCTTTCCAGCTTCTACCCGAACAAGGAGGGACTCGCGAGAAACATTCTTATTAAGGCGGGATTATCCGACACCTCGGGCATACGACGGTTGAATCGTAATTCGTGTGCTCCTTGCCGTCGCGTACCGTCGGCAAACTAGCGAGTTAGAGACGACAACCACGCTCGTTTTATTCTGTACGTGTACGTACTCGGATCGTAGAAGTTGGATATTGGAAGGACGCGTTAATTAAATCAGTAGAATAAATCACGATTTCTTCGGAACGTGAAACAGCAACGCATCGCTCGAGATCGTTTGCAGTTGAAACCGCGTGTGTTTCTCAATTTCGCGACGCGACGAGAGAGAAGCCGGTTTTCACCGTCGGAACGGGTCAGGATGATCGCGATACAGTCGCGGGTCGTACGAGAGCCGGAGCCTCTCCGACGCACCAATTCCCATTTCGCCGTCATAAACTTGTTTTCCGCGTCCTCGTCGAGGGAAAACGTGGCCGACGCGCGCGCGCGCGCGCGTGTATACGTGTTATACGCGTCTCTCTCCGTTTCCAACACGTAGACGAACCCGTATTTCGAAGATCAAACAGACCTCCCACGGCGACAAAGGCCTGCTGTTCCCCTCGACTCGACTTTTCCTTTCTCTCTACCCTCGGGAAGTCGGATGCCCCCGACTTAACCCTCGGAATAAGATACCGCGGGGAAATGCGACCGTCCGCCCGAGATGGGTCTACGCGTTGATCTTCGGATTTATTTGAAAATTTTTACTTCTTCCCTAGCCGCGATTTTCGGATCGTCAATTTCCCTCAAATATTTCAATTCTCTCTTTGATACGTCAAACAAATTCTATTTTCTCTGCAACCGACAAAGTATTTAATAATACAAGTACATCGACAGATTTCGCAAGAAAGCTGCTTTTATTCCCGCGCGCGCACCGAGAATTTCCTCTACGCCGGGCGTAACGATGCGTTCACGTAACAACAAACTGAGCGTGCATTGTGCACCGGGGAAGAGAATATGTTTTTTCCAGCGTTACACGTGATACATTGTCAGAGAAAGAAAAGGGAGGGAGCTCGTTGCAACATCATGAAAGACGATAATAACGTTAGAGGAACAAAAAAAAAAAAAAAAAGAAAGAAAGAAGGGTAGAGAGGGCAAGAGAAACGGGTCGAGGGAGCGACGCGAGGCTGAAAAATTCTAATTCTCCGTTCTTGTTCCGCCCGGCTTACGTGTACCTCTAAAATACACAAGAAATATGTAACGGTCTCGCGTGCGCGAAAAAGGGAACTTAATGAATATAAGCAATTTAGAAGAGAGGCTGCCGCGTAATTACTATTTGACGGCGCGAGGGGGGAGAGGAAAGAGGATCCGTCTGATGTAACGGAACGTCAGAAATTGGTAAAACGGTTGTATCTGGGAAAAAGACGGGGAACGCGGAAGTGGTCGACGAGATAGTGATCGTCCGGATCGGCGGACGCAGCCTGGCGAGGGATCAAACGTAATCTATCTAAAGTGCGTTCATAAGTCTCGCAATTAGGAGGTCGTCGAAGGTTGCACGCGAGCAATTATTGGAGAAAATTGGATAATTCCTTTGAGGCAGTACGAGCGGGATTAGCTTCATGATAGTGACTAATGGCGATAAGCTTTAAATTAAACGTCTTTCCAGTAAATTAGCCACCTCCTCTTGTCGATATCCATTATCGACGGTTTAGTATCATCGCAAACTATGATTGACCTGTCGATCGACGTACGCACCTTTTCATCTCTTGTTTTCTCATTAACGTTTCGATTTTACAAATCGATTAGCGACATCGTTTTAAAGAATGATAACGACGAAAGAATTGTAATTGGAAATTGTAATTGACTCACCGGTAACTTTGACGTGGTAGGGCAGCTGCGCTCGCCAAGTGTCCTGCATTTTTCTGTCAGGTGCTACGCATCGATACTCGCCGGCCTCTTGGTAAACGACTCGACTGAGAGCCAGCGGCCCGGGTCCGCCGACTGGATCCATTCCAGGACCGTGTCCCCAGCAACCACCGTCGCACTCGAGGGTAACTGCACCCCCGATCTGAACTTCCATCTTCCGGGAATCGGTAGCTTCGCCGTTCAACACTTCCGCTTCCGTTTCCATATCTGGATCATCTGAATCGTGATTGAAACGGTGAACGTTGGCCGAGAAGAACCGGTGCATAAAAATTTATTTAGCATATTTATGAACAGTTTTATATAAGAGAACCAAATGCTATTCTCCTCCTATCATTCACCGAGTCTTCGAGTATTAAAAACAGAATCAACTNNNGTACGAGCGGGATTAGCTTCATGATAGTGACTAATGGCGATAAGCTTTAAATTAAACGTCTTTCCAGTAAATTAGCCACCTCCTCTTGTCGATATCCATTATCGACGGTTTAGTATCATCGCAAACTATGATTGACCTGTCGATCGACGTACGCACCTTTTCATCTCTTGTTTTCTCATTAACGTTTCGATTTTACAAATCGATTAGCGACATCGTTTTAAAGAATGATAACGACGAAAGAATTGTAATTGGAAATTGTAATTGACTCACCGGTAACTTTGACGTGGTAGGGCAGCTGCGCTCGCCAAGTGTCCTGCATTTTTCTGTCAGGTGCTACGCATCGATACTCGCCGGCCTCTTGGTAAACGACTCGACTGAGAGCCAGCGGCCCGGGTCCGCCGACTGGATCCATTCCAGGACCGTGTCCCCAGCAACCACCGTCGCACTCGAGGGTAACTGCACCCCCGATCTGAACTTCCATCTTCCGGGAATCGGTAGCTTCGCCGTTCAACACTTCCGCTTCCGTTTCCATATCTGGATCATCTGAATCGTGATTGAAACGGTGAACGTTGGCCGAGAAGAACCGGTGCATAAAAATTTATTTAGCATATTTATGAACAGTTTTATATAAGAGAACCAAATGCTATTCTCCTCCTATCATTCACCGAGTCTTCGAGTATTAAAAACAGAATCAACCACGTGCGAACAATATATAATAATTCAACAATTATAACTTCTCTTTGTAGAGAATCGAAGTCGAAACATGAACAATAATAATTATAATTCTAAACAGATTGCCTGATCATTCCCTACATTTTTCTGAAATTTACTTTAACACGTCTAATCGCGAAACCATAATTTTTTAACCAGAAACGATCAAGGAGAAAAACGATTCCATTTCCCGACTATCGGCCGGCATAAGAAAAACCGGGAATTTCAATTTCTCCGATGGCCTCGTGGTCGTATCACACACAACCATGTGCTCACGATTTCCGACGCACGCCGCGCGCATTCATATCCCGAGGTATCTTAAAGCGATCCAGAAATCCGATCGACCGTTGTCATCGGTATCAACGAGGTGGTCGCGCATCAGGAATCACACGCACGTACCGGGGATAAAGTCCGTGATGGAACCCGAGCGGGGGCGCACCCACGCGTGCCCGAGGAGAATCTTTTTCCTCCAAGACGAGAAGGACGTACGAGGTTCGACGCGCGGCTCTCCTTTTCCGATTCCACCTACGGAAAATTATACGGCCGCGACCGTTTGCTCTCGAGCTAACGCTGTGTCCACAATTACGAGACGGAGCGGAGGGGCCGGCCGAGTCGGCTGCGTCGTGGCCACGCCGCCGTCTCCTCGCCGAGAGAGGAGAATTAGAGCGACGATAGGGTGAAATTCGTTCGAGGGATGGAAAGAGGGCGACGAAAGGAAAGAAGGGAGAAGCAACGGAAACGAACGGTGGGAAACGTAGCTCGTTGAAGGGGATAGAGAGAAAGAGAGCAGTCCTTTGAGTTAGCAAGCTGATCCTCCGGCTCATCCCGTAACAAAACAAAGGGATCAAAGTGGTGGACGCGACGATAGGAGGCTTTTACACCATCCTCCTTCTCCTCCTCCACCTGTAAACCTGGTTCGCCCGGCGCGTCGCGCGCGCCGGGTATACCTCGTTTGTCTTGTAGTTTGTTCGGAATTTTACAGCAAACACGGTTGTGTCGCTATAACAAACAGCGGGCACGAGGACGCAGGGGACACGAAGGGCAGAACTTTTCACTTTTTCTTCGTTAGCCCGACTGTTTTCAGGGATCTTTCGCTCTTTTAATAGCGATTCTCGTTAGCTACGAATTTGATCTATCGTTCGAAATCCGGACTGACACGGGCTTTGATCCTCCAAGCGATTCTGTCGCTGTTCCGTCGTATCGATAGGTCAGTTATACGTCCGACTTGGACGAAAATATAAAAACAGAAGAGAACGCGTTCGTCGGTATTTCCAATCGGACGCTGTTCGAAGCTGGTCGCTTTTGTCTCCGAGTAATACTCGTCGAACTGATTCGGCGGCTCAATACTTCTCACAGTCAACGGTGTTTCTTTTTACTTTTCAATTGTTGAAAAAAAAGATACGATATCTACGAGTGGGCCGGAATTAGTGGCGCGTCGTTTAAAACCCGGTTAGACGTTATCCGCGTATAAGTAATCCGGTCAGGAGATTCGAACAGGAGGCTGCGGCGGTGTAATCGATAATTCCTTACGGGGTATGGTTGGTTTATAGGTGCTCTCGAGCCATCTAAATTGCGTAGAGATTAGGTGCTCGGAAACCCGTATCCAGGATCCCGTCGGTCGTCCGTGCAAACGGAAGCCGGGGCCGAAGAGGGATGGATCCGAGGGAGGAAGCTCCAACGTTCGAGGGGGAACGCGGCGTCCTTCTCGCCTCCCCGTTGCCCGCCCACGTTATAATGGCAAGATGGAAGGACCTAGGGGGCCAGGACGGGGTAGGAAATTTGCAAATTTTCATGACAGGGCACGGATAATTTCCGGT
Organism: Ceratina calcarata; assembly: GCF_001652005.2. Classification (NCBI taxonomy): domain Eukaryota; kingdom Metazoa; phylum Arthropoda; class Insecta; order Hymenoptera; family Apidae; genus Ceratina; species Ceratina calcarata. Next base: position 236,082 of record NW_017131496.1, on the reverse strand, counting down.
TGGCTCGGCGGTTTCCGCACTTGACAAATGACCGTGGTTTCCGGTTATCGGCTACGACTACGACGATCCTCGTTGCATTCCGAATTACCGAACGGAATGCGGCTCCTCCAAGGGGCAGACGATACTCTTTTCGATGTCTGCCCGAGATTAGTCGCTCTCTAAGTCCGCGTTATTTGTCACAGTTCACGTACCAACGAGACGATTCTCATCGTTTTGGGAATGATCAAAAGTAAATTAAACGGGAAAGAGTTCGTACGAAAAAAACGAGCTACAGAATCGTATCATTTTTTGAATAAGCGAAAGTGATCTCAAAGATACACCCGGAGAAAGTGTTTCGTTCCACAGGAAACGAAACTAAACGAGAAATAATGAATTATCATGGTCGCAGGAAGATGAGCGGAGGAAATGGATTTCCCGTCAAAATTTTCAAGCAAATTTGAAACGCGTTCAACCGGCCATTTAATGACATAAATCTTCATCGGTGACGCGAACATATCGCATTTCGAAGACTCGGTGGATCGTTCCGATGAACGAAACTGCAGCTACGATCGTTCTCATAATTCAAACACCTGTGCTGGAACACGTTCCGCGATTTCCATTAATTTCTAATACTATCCGTACCTTTCATTATCGACCACTCATTCCATTTGTTCCATTTTTAACCTTTTCATTGGTATTCGTAGCTGCTCAATAAATCCGCTCGTCGAAAATTAATGTTAGTACATACGGGGCTCATAAAAATGTTCAGACGTAAAACCAAATAACTTTTTTAATACATGAAACAACATAATTTCGCTGATCTATTTTGTACACTGCATGGAATTACATACAATGTATAAATAGGACTTTGTTGTTTAGTACGACTTTCGAGGAGCAGCTACGAAATCCCGAAACGAACAGCATAATCTCTTAAGCGTTTCGAAGGAGTTTGAATAATTTAATCTTCACCTCATTACCCATCCTCAAACATTTTCATCTGATATCGCTTATACTAATAATACGAAAGGACCTTGAAAATTGCATAGGCTGAAAAATACTTACAGCGTACATTGAGGAAATAGCCGATGCTGTTGAATATACCGAGCATGTGCCTGGTGTAACATTTATACCATCCGCTCTCGGCGCGGGTGATTTTTGTAAAGTTCAGCCATCCGTCGTCGTTCTGCTCGACGGGCGGTCCATTGTCTAAAACACAAACGTTCAGAGGCTGCAGTATAGTACAGGAATTAACTCGGTGGAAACATCACGTCACCCGAACCGAATCGCTGCGTCCGGGCAATTCCACGCGCGGTTCCTCTCACGGAATCTCGCCGGTACCAATCGACCCCCCGGGGCCCGAAGTCGCGATAAAAGTATTTAGAAGCTATGCACCGGTTCGATACGCGAAACGAGGGATTAGATCCTTAACGAACGAGAAACTTGGTCCAACTTTCATACTTGATACGCAAGATGCAGTTAATCCTGTGTGAAGTTGATACCGGGGGCGCGAGTTGCTCGCGTAATTTCAGCGCTTGCCGCGTAGATTGTTGTAGTAAATTGGGAATAGTCTAATTCGGTGCCTGTGACGCGGTGTTCTGAGGGACGGGTTGTTTCGCGATACAAACTTTCTAAGCAAATCTTGTGTTACACGTTAAAACGACGTGTGACGTCGCATCGCATGCAGGGATCTATGTTACGAAGAGCCAGAGTGCAAGCTTATACGTGCACAGCGTTGAATCTCTTATCACGCAACGAACCAATGCATTTATAATATTTTTAATTACTATAAACCAGGGCTTCTTAAACTTTTGTCATTCACGACCCCATTTATGATTGCGAGTTACCATTACAGTCGTCAAAATTTTGCTACGCGACCCCATTTGGGGTCGCGACCCATAGTTTAAGAAGCCCTGCTATAAAATAATTACATTTATTTCGTTGTATGCATCGGTTCGCCAGTTTCACGCTGGGCTCGTTTCCGTCACTTGTGCATAAACGGAGCTTTATTCCGGTAAACAACGAACTCGTGACGATGCCAGAACACGGTCGATCGTGTTAACGGGGTTCCATAGGCGGGGGGGACCAGCCCGGTCGGCAAGATGTCGTGCCATTTTGTATGAAATAAGAGTGTCCCGTGACTTGGCCCCAGAAGCGCGACATTTCCGGTGAGGGTATGCGGGATTCCGGCTATTTGGCCGGGGAACAAACGAACCGTGCTCGAAACTGAGCCCCTGGGAAAGGATAGAGTGGGTAACGTGTTATGTGCAGGGGTTCATGATTATTTCGTGCGGCATGGGGCGTGCTAATTTCTTGCGCGGGGCTTCCAACGAGCCACGGGGCTGGAATTAGTTTTATATTAACGAGCCGATCGACGATGCGGCATTCGAATTTATTCGGGTAGCTAAGGGTTCCTGCGAATTCGCACAGATACAAAATCAAACCGATTCTCTCTTTCTATTTTTACTTGTTGCAGCTATTTTTTATGTACGCGTGCGAAGTCGGTCTGGAAATCATCGAGTCACCCGTAGGTAACGATCCGGAGAGTTATCGGTAAACACGAAGATTAACGCGATCGCTGGAAGGTTGCTGCGAATAAAATACGAACGAGCTAAGTTTTAAGGGTCGATTTGCTTACCGAGTGGAAGCGATTAAGATTCTTAGCATCGTTCGAGGAAAAAAATTAGGATTTTTAATTCTGCCAGAGTAAAATGAAGCGGAAATAAGACCCGGACGGGAGGGAGTTAAGTGAAATAAAGCAGGAATAAGATTTTTCACGGCTCGAACGATCGCCGTTGAGTAATTCCGCTTTAAACTCGTCCTATAAAATAAGATATTTCCGTTTCTAGCTCAAACAGCCACGAGGGGGAGATTGCATTTTTCACGCGTTTCTAAAATAAAAAGTAACAGCTCTATCGTCGAAGGAAATGTTCACCGTTCACGCAGCGTTCGTTTCTCGACGCATATAATTGCTCTTTAAAAAATATCGAGCCACCCCCACTACTCGTCTCATCGTTAAACGTTTCGAAGGGGGCATATAAAACTACGAGCACGGATATCGGCGGAGCTGAAGGCAAGTTTGCCCGACCTCGCATAAAAATCAGATTCCTTCCTCCTCTTCCTCCCGGAGCACAGATACCGACGTCACTTTTTCAATGCGTATCAAAAACGTAACTTCTTCCCTCGCAAGAAGGATGCGAACATTTAGAATCTGTCAACGTGTTCCACGGAGAAATAACTGAGAAAAACCGAAATGGGGTTGCGTATAATAGACACACGTACACACACATTTCTATGTGTACACACGGGTATACGTATAAATACGTATATATTATAATATGTATATGTGTTTGACTCTGGCTGGCATCGCGTTATATGCTAGCTTCGTATGAACAATGATCGGATGGGGATCTACTTCCCCCGAAGCGGTTTCCCGCAGCTGACGCCCTCGTACGTTCTCCGGAACGTCCGTAGCTCGAATGTATCGTCGTGATAAATCGTTCGACGGGGCCATGATAAATTTATCCTTCCTTTTCATTTAAAATATCCTCGCCATTAACTGGCCCACTTTATACCGATCATTACAAATCGATCTTACGGCCGACAACGATTCAGCCATCGACAATATTTCTACGATTATTTTATTCACGAGACAAAGTCGATGGAATTTTCTCACAAAGTCAAGAGAAAATTAACACTGATTTTCGATCAATTATTTCCAGTTCGTCAACGTCCCTTAGCACCAGATTTATGACCGTCGAAAAGGGAGAAGCGACGGAGGAGGAGAAGCGCGGAGGAAGAAGAGCACAGAGGAAACTTTTGAACAACTATCAAAGAGCTATGTAGTCGAACCGATGGCGAGCGTCGTAATATTACACGGTACTCGCCGGGAGAGGAAAAAAAAAAGCTGCAGATACTCCAGTTCCGGGTCGTGATATATCGCGCGATGACGAATGGTCAAAATATCTGCCGCAGTTCTACGGGTGATAAAGGAGCTTTTAAAGAAAAGCGAACGTGCTCTCCCGATACCTTCGGGCGGCCGGGATCGGTGCCCGTTTAATAAGAGAGCGCACTCCCGCGTCCAAAAAGAAATTGGGATCGACGAAAGGAAAGGGGAGCGTGGGTGGGGCGAGTCGAAAACGCGCCGGGGCTAAAAGCGAAGCAGCAAGACGAGTCGAGGGGCAGGAAAGGACCTCGGTCGAAAGGAGACATCGCCCGGAGCGAGTACGTGCTCCAAAGGATATTAAAGTATTTTAATTGCAGCGGATTTCGCGGAACGTTGGAAGGATTTATTCGCAATCGCTCGATTGAACTATGAACAGAGACCAAAGGGGGAGGGGGGGGGGGGATTCTTTCCTCTTTCGACGGCTCGTCTCGTTGTCCCGCAAACCCGAACCGATACTGTGCGCTCGGTCGGAATTCTGGGCGTCAGAAATAATTGAATATTTAATGGGATGCATGTACGTCGGGACCGACTCATCGTCGTTACATCGCTGGGACAGGTGTGAACCGTTCTCCCGCCGCGAATGAGATTTCCCGGCTAATTTCTCGTCCTACGGTAATGCGACGAAGGGAGAATCGAACGCTGTTCAAACTCCGTGTGTGTTTTTACTAATCGAATGTACATACTTGATCCAATTGAATTTTATTACGAGGTGACTAAAGAATTAAAGAACGAGCACCGGCGACGGAACGGTACGGGTTTGTCCTCGCTCGCAATTTGTTACGGTTACGTGAATCTTTCCGTTTCGGATACCGTTGAACAATAATCCTCCGCGTGAACCAGTCGCCGGTAACGGGGTCGTTCATCATATTTCTTTATCACTCTCACCTAGCTGATCGCGGCGGAAAGTGACGGGTGCAGCTGTTCTCAGCATTTTGTGTAACTCAATAACGGAACTAACGAGGCTTGTACGATTAACTCGGCCCTTGATAAATTTCATCGCTCTTCTGCCTCGTGCAACCGAGCCACTTTTTCGTCCCCGCCGCTATCGGCAATGGAACATGAATCATTCCGAACACTTTCGATATCGTTCGGAAACGCTCCTCGAAAGCCTACAGATATTTTTCGACTCCTGAAAACTTTTTAACCTCTCCTACTACACGCGAAATTAATGATTAGATTACGAATTTAAACGACGAGTACCAGAGAAGCTGAAATAATTCGATGTTTAAACGAACGAACGTTCATCTTGAAAATTGATACGATAAACTTTGAAAACATCTTCGAAATGGCTGCCATAAACGTTTTATGGACAAAGATCCGCAGTCTATTAATTTGAAAGAGGTCTTTCAAACTGATACCATAAATCTTTTATTCCGTAGTCGACTAATCATCTAATTCGACCGAATCTTTTTCGGGAACCGACGGAATTAGTAGTAAAATTTTTAAACGCGCGGTGATAATTCGATCGAGCTAATTTTACGGTGGATATCTTCTGAAACAGATGTAACGCGCTCTTATCGAGTCCGTATAATCTCGAATATTGGCCATAAATTAGTTATTGATTTCGGCATACGCTACTGGTTCTTAATCATCGTTGCGCAACGCAATTGCACGGTACATCGGTGTTCTATTAAACCCGATAAAATTAAGCGTCGCTCCTTCCGAACAAAAGCTAGTAATAATAATTTATTACGAGGCAATTATTTATCGGCGTACTTAATCCCACAACATGCTAATAGGATTACAATTATTCAATTAATACGTTTCAACCGGGATTCTCCTACGCGAGACTTCTCGCCGTTCGAGCATCGTCGAAACGCGAGCATGAAACGTTGCCGGAGTATTTTTTCACCGATCGTCCGAAGCGTCCGAACATTTTCATTCCCGTTCTATTACTCGTACCGTACGAGGCTCGTAGCAAGATCGATCGGTCGTAACTCGAACGGATATGTCCGACGGTAGCCTGGAACGGTTCGATCGGCGAGTTCCGAAAAAAGTATGATTCCGTAAAAAGTTCGCAGAGCGTAGAGCGTTTAACGAACGTAATGGGTTCGCCGGTTTAAGTCGGCCACTCTAATCAAGAAAGTGGTCTCCCGTGGTCGCTAGATCCCACTTCTACCTCTGGGCCGCCGGTTTCCGTTCCTCTTCCTCTGTCCACGAGTACCGCTGATTGACGACGAATAAACGAAATTATACAGTAGCCAACTTTTATTGCCACCGGCGCAAAAGCAAAAAGCAGTATCATTACCGATCGCCGAGACTGTAAATCCTTTCCGTGATTTCCGACGGAGACGAAAGGCGCGGTGTAAAAAAGTCTGTTAATCGTTACGGATAAAAGGAACACGACGTATCGAATTTTCTAACCGCAACGGGAATCCAATTGGAGGATCAGAAAATTACGCGACGTACGATGCAAAATCGTCTGATAGAATTCTAACGGAAGAACACTTCCTTCAGATGATCGCAAAGGGAATTTAATTGGATACGGGTTTTACAATTAGACTTTGTCTTCCTCCAAGTCGGATTTTCAGCAATTCCCTAAACGTGGCTTCAAGGATTCTTAATTTCAATCTCTTAATTATATTAAAAGATCTGCTCAACGGGAAGTGCATGCATAATTAAAAAATGACATCCTAGACGAATACTTCATCATCGATTCTATATTTTTGATCTAGGAACCGAGTCGCAAATCATACAACCAAATCGTCGTCCCGACGAACGTGTGACGCTAGCTGGACGCGCCCGTTTTTCGTGCGTCGGACTCATAGTGAGAATGGATCGGCCTACGGTGTTTGTACCGTAACAACACTACGGCGTTGACTCGGGGCGAAAAGAACGGCCATTAAAACAAACGTTAATCCCCGCGGTGGTACGCGTAACGACTTGCTCGCGGTCATTAAGTGCAACTGCACACGTGCCTGTAGCTACACGCGTTTTCGTACGAGCGAAACGGGCGCACGGTCACGGCGGTACACGGCACCGAATCTCGGTTAACGTCGGCTCTTGGCCATGCCCGGAACAAGGAACATGGGAATCATCGCGTTCCATATGCGCGTTCCGTCGAGTTTGGATAATCTCCCGAATGATTCTGCACGGATTCGAAGAGCACGCCTTTCATATTTCAATTTACGAAGGATCATTGAATCTTTCCCAAGTGACAAAGTATACTTTGTCGATATATGAAAGGATTAGTTCTCGTGGCCGAGTTGAAATGTTGTTACATCGGCAAGCGAGTACAAAATTCTGAAGGGACTCGAAGACTCAGAGGGAATGAGAGATCACGTCTGGGCGTACTAAAGGGGAATTATAGGAGGCTTTAAATATTTATCGAGCTGTGGGCCAGTCTACCGTCGGCGGAGCTTTTGACAAAGAACAAGAGGCTGCTAATGAATCCGGCCAGAACGAATCTTTGCTCTCGGAATCCTTCGCGAGCCGAATAGAATTTAAGCGAACTTTTTTCGCTCGGCCCGATTTCCTTCAATGTCGAAAAAAGAGATTGATTTTTTTTTTTTCCCATCCTCTTCCAATTACTCGTTCATAACCGATCAAGCTTATCGAGGAATACAATGCGGTGTATCGCGGCGGCGAATTTCTTTTTCGTTCCTCTCCGGTCCGGCGGGCTTTCGATCGAAAAGTTCGTTTCCTGCGGAAGGGAGCCGAGGCACTTCGCCGTCGACCTATCGATTACGTCGGAGGGAAAAAAACGCGACGAACGAATTCTAGCGAAGCCGACGACGCTCGACGTTCGTACAAGGAGATTTCCAATTATCGAGAATAAGTCGCCGGAATGCTTGGAAAGCGAAATCTCAATGGAGTCCCATTGATCCTGACGAGAACAGGGGGGGAAGGGGAACGAGAGGGAAAGGGCCCCGAGGAAAGAAGCGACGGAGAAGCAGAAACGGATGCAGCCGTCGGCGCGGGAAACGTAGGCGGCAGAGAATTTTTAATCTTGACGAAGCATTCGCAACACGCGGGATCAGAGGGGAAAAGAGACGAAGAGGATGCGCGCGACCGGGCGAGGTTCGCGAAAGATAATATCTCGCCGCGCATACTTATCCCCGATAAAGGGCCGCGGGAGTATAACGGTCCGGGATTATTTATCGTCCCGACTCTACTTCGGCGCTCGCGATAAGTTTCCTCTGGCCGCTGCCGCGGTATAGACTGTGATTATACAATTTATCGTTCTGTTTGCTGATGACTGCGAGCAACCTAATAGCCCCTGCGTTCATGCAACTGCGAACGTTCCGCAGGGAACGCGAAATAAATATTTCGAATTAACAATTACGTCGACGAGCAACGAAAAATAATAATCACTGCAAATCCCCCCGCGCGCGATTACTGATTTTTCACGTTAATATTCATTAAAAAATTTAAAGTCCACTCGTTCTGCTTTACGGTTTTAATAATTATCATCGAACGAGGGATTCGGAACGGTGCATATATAACGAAACGTCGAATCTTTCGTCATTGTTGTCACTTACCCCTTTGCCACAACGGGGTGCTGGCCGGGTTGCTGTCCACCTCGCATTTCAAGCTGACGGACATCCCCTCGACGATCGGAATTCCAAAACCAGGTAAACGCGTTATCGCGAACGACGGAATATCTGAAACAGGTATTAAGCAATTGTCAGCCTCGGTAACGGTATCGATAGTGTCGATCGCGTTTCCACGAGGACAGCAAACTTCTGTACACAGTACATGTGCACTGGAATATAGAACGATGCCGATAAACCACAAAAACAAATGAAAATCTCGTACGTATCCAAGTTCAGATTTAGTAACCGTTGATATTTTCGACAGAGGATCTCGTATATGGAAATGAGAGACTCTGGGAGCAGTAAAGTTCTAAGCCATGGATTCCGCGTGAGAAAATGTTTCGGATCAGAGAATCTTCGGTTTCACGTAAGGTATTTACATATATTTATACAACGGCCGGCGCGGCTATTATTGTTTATTATTATTAAAGTGAATGGCGAAACTGGAACGGCGGACCGCTCGATAATGCCAGAGCTTAGTGGCTTAACACAAATTGCATAGTAATGAGGTATCGCGAAATTTCGCATTGGCTAGCCTGGGACGTGGGCTTAAGGAACAGGATTTGAAATGTGTCGCCCTATACAAGTAAATTCAACTTAGTTACCTTCGGTGCTTCACCGAGGAGAAAGTCGATTAAGAAGCGGATCGAGTAGCAAACGGGACGGGGAAAAATTGCCGGATCCAAGACGGTACACGGTTCTCCAATAACCGAAACGATCGTCGGACCGGCAAAGGGATTGTTCCGCCGCGAACATCAAACCTACTAATCGGTAAAACGGAATTACTACGGGTCTGACGAACGAGCCACCCTCTGGCCACCCGGGCCGGTGTCCCTGGCGCGGCACTAACGTTCCTTCCGCGTCATTAACGAGCAGCCTCGAAATAGGTGACAGAACCGGGCCGCATTCAGAACGTGGACACGCACGCGTCTATCTACATACACATATATATACAGGTACATATATCCTGGCTGTATATACGTACGCGTAACACATAGGGCGATCGCACGTACATACGTACGTACGTATGCGGAGGGCAGGTGATACGTGCAACGGAATCGAATGCGTTCGACGAACGAACAAGCAAACCAAAGCGAGCGATGCCGCGAGTAATTAACGAACAGCGCTAGGACAGCGAAGATTTTACGATTCCGCAGAGCACGCGCGCTCGTTAAAATCTGCTCCCTTTCCGTTTGCCTCTCTCTTTTTTTCCTCTCACCCGGTTGTTCTTCCCGTAACGGCGTCCGGATCGACGACGACGGACCTGAGGAGCTGCCGCGAAATCAAAGTTGCCCGTGGCACCGCGTCCGAGCATCGCACCGCGCGTTCGCTTCGTTAATATTTGAGCGACTTGAGGAAGGAAAGAAGCCATCGGGGTCGCGTGGAATAAATTGGCGATTCAGGAAGGGAAAGAAGGCGGGGGCGTCTACCTGGGCACGGAGGAGCCGATCGCGAGAGATAAATGGAGACGGATCGAACGAACGGAAGATTCGGTGGATGTGAAGAGCAGAGAGAGGGTTTGGAAAAAAAAAAAAAGAGGCGAGAGGCTTTTCCTCGCTCCGACTACTGGATGGCTCCAAGTTATTCACTCGGCCATAATAGTGCGGTGCCGAGACAATGCAAGCTTAATGAAAGCCACCCTCTTCCATCCCCCGTCCTCTTTTCACATCTCCCTTTGCCCTCTCTCTGTCCTTTCTCGATTCTCCTAGCTTCTCCTTCCGACCGGTTTCCAACCCCCCTGGCACCTCTCTCTCTGTTCCTATCTCGCCCTCTCTCCCTGTTCTCTCGGGGAGGTAACGTCGACGCCGCTGTGTAGCTCCGGCGCAGTGGCGTAAACACCAAACAAAGCAAACAATGAGACACAGAAGTGTCCCACAGACCTCGATCGCTTAATGAGAACTTTAAAGCACCTCCGCAAACTACCAGGTCCGTCTGTTTCAGACAGGATCAGCCAACTTACACAACGCCGCGTGTCTACATGCACGCGATCGTGCAGCCACGTTTTAAAAAGAACCCGGGCCAAAGGTTACGGTCAGCGAGGAATTCCGCAATTGCGATTACTAATTTAGTTTTACTCCGAAAAGGGGTCGAAATTAAGCTAGTATACATTTTTACTACATCGATGCGTGATAAGTTTCCTCGAAATTTCGTCCGGCAGTCCTAATTACACACGCTGCGACGCTCGCGTCGTTTTACGTGTTCCCTCGCGCGTCCTCTCGTTCGCTCGGTGCCCGATAAATCGTACGACTGGGACTCGTTCGACGCGAAATTCCTGCCCTATTTCCTCGCCCTACGTAATTCCCTTTACGTCGGTCATGAATTAGCGTAAGACGAAAACAACGACGATTTTTTTCCCCGAACGCGGCCATAGGAGGCCGGTAGGAAATTCGAAAGAGCGTCTAGGCAGGAATTTTTCCGTCGCCTCGCCGAAGCGCTCGTAAACCTTATACGAACCGTTGAGCAAACCTATATACCGGTCAGGGAGGGAAAAGAGGTCGAGAGCAAGTGCAACCTGCGTACAAATCTATGCGAAAAAGAACCGACGTACGAGTTCGACTGCAGCTGCGCCGGCCGCGTGTAATTTGTTTTGCGAGACAGTTGTTGCCAACGAGCATGGTTGGGTCAAAGGGAATTCTCCTGGCTGGGAATTTTAGAATCAAAATAGAAAGAGAGTAGAGATAACACATCGAAACGGATCGAGCGTGGCCGTCGGTGGTTCCGTTCTTCCCGGTGTTTTATGACGCGTCCATGAAACACGGCTGGTTCCGAGGAAAGGATTTAGAATCGTTTTGTAATCAGCGTATCCTCGGTAATTTAAAACCAGCTATTCCTCGGTGTTTGCTTTACGCTTCGCGGTTCCTTTTACAGAATTTATATATAGCAAAGATTCCAATTTCTCTTCACGGAATATTTTTCTATAATTTCAAAATTAGCACCTGTTTAAATACCGGAATTTGTCACGAGAGCAGGAGAATAAATTAAAAACCTTGGAATCAGTGAGTAGAAATTGGCACATTCAATATTAAAATTACTGACTCTAATAAAAGCTAAGATCGTGAAAAATAAAAAGTAAGACAAACGTGTTCTATGGAACGAATAAGTTCGCTGGTCGTGAATCGTTAAATGACCATCGACGCGGTAATAATACGACTTCACTTGCTAACGAAACAATAGGCGAGTGCAAATATTTGATCGGCACACGGTTCGCCACGGGGAGGGACGAGGTGGCCAGAAACCATGCGCCCGCAGTTTCAAACTATCGTTTTTACTCGTTTATTCGAGAAAAATCGTGACCCGCCTGTTAAACGATACTTTGATGATCGAACGCTTTGCCGACTGGTATGTCAGAGGGGCGCTATGCGAATTCGGCATGCGACAGTTCCCGATGCTATTCAATTTTCAGTTCCCTCTTTTTTATCACTATTTAACACAGCTCGGAATACTCGCGTCCAACCGATTAGTCAATTACTTCATCTTAACATCCGATAAAACATGGTCCAGATATTTAGATCGTCTTTTACTTTATTTATAACAACAATTCATGATCGTTGCTAATTTAAAAAAAAAAAAGAACAATTATTTTCTAAATTCTACTCTCCCAATCGGATCTCTCTTAAATTTGTAATTTTTAATAGAGATCGTCGTTTCGATCCGTGCAACATTCACCAACGTGGGCTAATTTCTGGCAGCTATTGTTTCACCGCTATCTATCGCGTTCTTCAACGGAATGTACCTCGAACAAGAAGACCGTAATTAAGTGGCACAGCGTATCCGTCGAGCGATCTAATAGGAGGAATGCGTTTTCATCGTTTCCCATGGGGAGAGGATCACGGCGACGGCACGCAATGACCGGCTCGTAACCAAGTTTAAGTTCTAGTTTATTGGATCACCGGACACCGATGCCCCGCGCCTAGGAGCTAAGCCTCTGAAACGTCGCTCGATCGTTACGGATGCTCGCCGTCCCGTGAATCGCCACTTTGTCCGACGCGGATGGAAATTTATTTCCAACGACTCCATTCCGAGCGGATATGCAAGGGCTCCCGGCTGCGGCGAATTAATAGAACGTACACGCGTGCCGGGTTGTTTCAAAGGCGTTTTACGACTGCTACGTGGCTATATGCATACACGGTTTACCCGAACAGTACGTGGAACGAATAGGAAAATGACGTACGGCTCGCGTGCGTTACTGATCGTAATTAAAATAAAACTTTCATCGATGTAAGCAACAATTTCAAATAAATAAATATTAAAATACAGATTTCACATTTTCCCTCTGTTGGTACATATTTTTTTTTATGCCACGACGGGGTCGTGATGAGAATACTCGGGGCGAGGATTCAATTCCGAGGAGATAAACAACTTGGGATAGCTAGTAAATTATAATCGTAAGTTCATGCAGTTTCTCGGTTTCAACTTGGTAGTTACACGCCGCGGTATTATCCGGGGAACCGCGGTAGTAGCCTCGCTGCCACCTGCCTAAGCATTCTGCTGTTTCTACCTAATTACCGAATATCAAGGAAGCTATGTAAAGCTGCTATTAATCTTGCTCAAGCGCCTGGCAACAACGAGATCCATTGGGTATTACATTGTTCCTCTGGACGTTCGCATGATCTCACCCGGACGATATCGACGGCAACCAGGCGGCACGCGTTAGCGCGATTTGAAAAATGCTAAATAAAATAGAATTTCAATATTCGAATTTCGTACCAAAACGTTTATAACTTCGTGTAAAGTTTCATTCGTAGATCATGTATCTACACGAATTTGCCAAAAAATATGAAACAGTTTATAGATTTGCGAACGAACGCAGAAAGTTTCTCCGTCGCAAACATCCGACAGCGAAGCGCCTGTGTCGCTCGTGGGAGGCGCATCTGCATTCATCTCGCGAATTCGGCGGACCCGTAACAATTTTCATTAAACGACCTCAATAGACAAGTTATATAGCTGAATGCAGCGTTCATCAAGGCAACGGAGGCCGCCGGCGTGTAGGCGGGACGCGCGCGTGTCTCGCCGGGGAGGTAACAGGAAACGGCGGCGACATTATACAGTCGAGTCCCTCGACGCTGAATGGCAAAGACGCGACGCTATTTCATCAATTTCCAACTATTTCCAACTTACTTTCGGTTTCGGGCGGATCGCGTGAAAATGAAAGACGAATATTTCGCAAAATCTTGGAAAAATTGATGTTTTCTTAAAAATTTCGAGAGATGCTTCAAGTAAAAGTTGTATAAATTGCTGTTACCTACAAGATTGTATAAAATTTTTCTCCGGTTCTTGGAGGAAACTGTAGACGCCACTATCGCCTACAAATTCTATTTAATTTTCTTACCACTCGATTATTATACTAATTACTAGAGAATACTTAAAACAGAGCTGGATACCTGAAGCTGATTAACTCGAGCAGGTCGCTGCCAGTTAAACGAACGGTGACTATTAAACGTTCGTTTCATGTCTCTTAAGTAAATTGAGAAAAGCCTCGCGGATTTGTTTCCTCGCGTTTGATTAAGCGTCGTCTTTAAATCACCTTTTTTAACGATGCTAACTAATACGCTTTCAGGGAAAGACAAAAGACCAGCGAAACTTGTACTATCTGTGTTCCCTTCCGAGGCCATCAAGTTTATAAATCTGAGTAATTAACTACACCGTAGCAAGTGTCCAGTTCTATCGAGCAAACGCCTTAAGTGGCAAACTTTCTTTACTGATCCGTCTCCGTACGGTATACCGTTTAAGAAATATTTTCTTTCCGACGGAATATTCAACATCGTTTTTGTTTAATTACGCGCTTCATTTAACCTTACAACTAGATTACAGCAAGCTCCTCTGCCCGGAGTTTATCAAATCGAAGAACGTAAGCAGGCATGTACCTCAGGAATCAGAGGTTCTTTGTAAACACTTGGAAGCTTTCATCTTTTACTTCGTTACTTATATAAACTCTTCTAACGATAACGAACACTCTATATTTTTCTTGTGTACCATTTCTCGTGAAAAAAACTTCGGACAGTGCGATTATCAAGGGAATCTCATTTAACACCGTTAAGAACGTTAACAAAGCTCGTAGCATTATTAAAGAGAACTCCATAGTTTATGCAAAGCGTAAGCCCCCGGCTCCATTATCCAGATTTCCATGACCCGTAAAGCATCGGCGAAACGCGTTCTCTGTATCAAACGTCTACTTCCGTTTGTTTACCAGACGCAGCCGTGAATCGGAGACTTAAGGAACGTGGGAGCTCGTATATAAAAGATTTAAGTTGAATTTTCCCCGGGGCGCGAATGAAAGCTAAAAATTCCCTGACGACTTCAAGCGGTTAACGTGCGTGCCGCCAAGCCGTAAAGCCCCCGTGTTTCGCGACTTCTGGGACAAAGGCACGAAGCGTTACGGCGTGCAAGCGCGATTGTGCCTCAGAGCTTGCGACCTGTCCCGCTCCGCGTGAATATTTCCGCTTTGCCCCGTCGTAATCCCGCGAACCCACATAGAACTGGTTCAAACGTTAAAAGCGCAATTTCGTAAAAATTATTCCGTTCTACTTCGCAGCTTCGATCTACTAATTTCGTCACCGGCAGATTTTTTTGTTCAATCCGAGGTTGCTCGAAGAAAGGAGCTTATCAGGTCGAAGGTCGAGCAGAGGAACGTAACGTAAACGTGGAATCTTACACGGGAAAGGTGGAACGGGACCTGAACGTTACGTACGGGCGTGTCCGTGTACACGGCGGGTGCACGTGTATGGTAATGCACGAGCCTTTGCAGTGTTAACGATGAACGCGTTCGGTATTAATCTGAATTTCAAATGTTCGCGCTATGGTGCGCCTTGACGCGCGGAATCGCTGACGAGGGAAAGGCACCGCACGCTCCCTTTGTCACCGTTACGGTATCGGTCGGAAAATGTTAAAAACCGTGTCGACCCGTGCTCGCTACCTCTGCATAATTTCACCGCGACACCAGTTTTCGACTACCGACGAAACAATTACCGTTTCGTTCGTCATTCCAGACGTAATTAACGAAACTACAAATTTCTCTGCTAAGACAGAAATTATTCGAGCCACGTGTACCCGACGCCCTTTTTTCCAGCGAATATCTCTGCGCTTGTTTTGAATGAAATAGTTTCGGGCGAATAAAATTCCACGTTAGGGTAAATAATGCGCTCGTATAAAACGAAGCTGTCCCCTATATTCTCGGACCGGTCCCTGAATCGAATGGGAAGGCGTCCGGTTTCTAATGGTTTTCTGGACGTCTCATGGAATTATGCGAGTCCGATCCGAGAGCGGCGGGCGTGGAAATCCGCTGAGCGGAATTCACAGGCCGTCCCAGTCTGCCACGATGATTCAACGTTCGCGTCGCCAACAAGAAAGATAAGGCCATTGAAAATTAGTGTCACATGTAAAGAAGTTAAATAAAAAGATTTTTAACACAGCAGTAAATGCGATTCAGTGTCGGCACAGGTATTCCAGTCTGGCAGGGTAAATATTCTAATTTCTGTTCACGTCGCAAATTCTACTGACTCACGATTATACATAAAATGATGGAAGAGAAGCCAGTTAGTAGAAACTATAACACAAAAATTACTCTCGAAGAACGACTGCAGCTTCGACCGCATGCATAGTAGAAATTTCATTGTAATCGTGTGTATTAAAAGGAAAAATAGTCGGATCGATTTTTAGAGCGAGAAGAGGGACGCTGTAAAGTAAAACCAAACTGCCTCTATAAAGGAAGAGGGAAGTTCCTTTTCCATGATCACAGAGCACCGTCTTCCGAGGTACCGTTCCAGAATACTAATACTAAATTTCTCCCGTTATCGACGTCAAAGAGTTTTTGCATAGAGCAGGGTCGACGCGTGAGGGAAATAAAAATTGAACTCTCTGCGCGGCGAGGAAAGAAGAATGCGCCCTTTTTTTTTTCCCCAAACGACACCTACGATAAAACCGATTCCGGGCGTTAACGATGATCGCTTGGTCACGCGATCGCCTCGATTATTACAGAACGAGTCAACCGTCACGGAACGCATTATTCTTCGTTAATTAACGTTACAACGGAGAAGAAATTCGATTAGCTCGTCCGATCGATCGTGTTTAATCACGCGGTTACATCGTGGATTTTCTTCCGACTAGCCGGCCGTCGCGTCGGCTGCCTTATCCACCGGAAAAGTTTACCCCTCGGCTATCCACTCCCGGTAACCCCGACTTCCGTCGCGCGCCAACGGAACGGGGTTAATTCGTTGGAAAACTCGATGAGCCGGCGATCTTAAATCTCGTACGCGCTGACCAGACGAGAGGGAACAACAGGAGGACAAAACTGCGGAGGGTCGTGGTAGGTAAATTAACGCGTGCGTCCGAATATTCCCGGGGGAATCACGTGTCGACGAGAATTCCTTCCCCCTTCGTTTAATCAGAGCATATCAGAGGATTCCCAAATACGATAGAATCAGAATCTGAATTTTGACAAATCCTACTTCCCGATGAAACGACGCCCTCAAAGGCGCCGAGAGACTAAGCAAAATTATCCTTTATCATCACCCGTTTCAGCTCGTCCGAAAACGGGTAGACTTTCAGTTTACTTTACTCTCTCCACAGCTGCTCTTCCTGATTGCGAGAATGAAAAAAGGCGGCGAGCGCAGAGGAGCTCCGTTTTCGAGCTGCACGGAGGGGTTTAAGGTTTAAGTTTGCCGGCTCGATGCGCGAGAGAACCCGGGGAAAAAAAAGGGATCCGAGAAAAGTGCAGCTACCGAGTAGCCAAAAGAAAGGAACCGAGGTAGAGAAAAACGGGAGATTTTATCTATAATGAGCATCGCGCGGTGTACCAATGGTTATTAAAACCTGAGTCGGTGCGCGTCTACGCACAGATACGATAGAACGCAGCCATTAAATGTTTCATATGTTTCGTCCCGAAATTCCGTGCAACCGCTTCGTTAGAGGCGCTTCAGTATTCCTTCCATCCTTCTCCTTTTTTTCTTTTAATCATTACCTTGCATCCTCGTTCCACGGGGAGAGATATTAGTTATTGAATTCCGATAATAACGCGTCAAAGATGACGGGCTCGGTGTAAATAAGCCGGGAAATTGTTATTCGCCCGGGTCGAAATTGAAAGTACGCGTAGCCAGACGGTCGGGTAATAATGATTCCCATCGAGCATCCACGCGTTTCCCGGTCGACGTTCTTCGGCGGGCGAATTTCCTGGCAAGTTTTCTTGTTTGCCAGGAATCGACGCGGCGAACCCTTTCAACGCGTAGCAAGGCGAAACGCGACGTCGAAAAGCCGAGTTAGTTTACGGGCAACCAATATATGGACCGCGTCTACGAGAGGGGAAGAACAGAGTTCGCGAGGGACGTTCGCACGAGGGTTGCTTTTAGTATTTAAACTTGGACACTTGCAATATTTCCGTCTCGATTAATTCGTAAAGAGGATGGAATTTAATTTCTTGCTTCTGGTTATTCCAAGTATTAAAATTCGGTTCAGTTAAAAGTACCTCGAGGACGTTACAATTTCCATGGACAGAAGGTTTCTGAAGAAAGAGTCGAAACCTTTCAGCGCGGCGTCGTGCCGAGAGAAATCGCGACTCTCAAATGGAAGAATATCGTTTTCTCAAGGTTAGAGAAAGAGAGAGAGAGAGAGAGTCGGAGATGGGAAAACGAAATAAAGTACTCAGGTGCGTCTCCGGATGAATACGCGACCGCGAAAAATAAGCCCGAGACAGAGGAACGACGAATCTACCGACGGAGATGTTTGTACAACCCAATTTCTCGCTCGATTGCCGTCCTCTACGCGATTTCCCATCTTTGTCCCCAGCTTTTCATCCCCCGATATGATATCTCTCCTAGTAGCGTCTACAGCGTTGGCCTCTTACGTCAGCGGCCCAGCTCGTTCCTTATTCCTTTTCATACCACATACATACATGCATGCTGCCCGGAATTTCAT
The DNA here is from genome assembly GCF_001652005.2 of Ceratina calcarata. Classification (NCBI taxonomy): domain Eukaryota; kingdom Metazoa; phylum Arthropoda; class Insecta; order Hymenoptera; family Apidae; genus Ceratina; species Ceratina calcarata. The sequence continues at coordinate 217,719 of NW_017131496.1, read as the reverse complement.
TTTGATCCAAAGTTGAAGACGACGCGATCCCTATTTACCGGCGGCAAAGTTTCACCGAGGCATGTAAACGATATGCCAGGTGGAACGAAGTCGCGGGGGAATCGGAGAACGTCGCTAGTGACGCGAATCACGACGGATCACCGGAAAGTAGTAGATGCAGCGAAGAGAACGACGAGAGAAAAAAAACCAGAGTGAACGATGAAACGCGGGACGAAGCAGAGGCGAAGGGGGGGTGTGTACGGGACGCAGCTGAAAAAAGGCAGCGACGAGCGTGTAATTCTACGGAGGAATAGGTGCGAGAGGGAAAAGCTTGCGGCGTTGTTTGTCGCCTCATTGCCCGCGATTAACTACCCGGCAACAAAAACATTCCCTCCAACGTTGTGTCCTATTACCGTGCCTCTTCGTCTTCTCTGCGCTTACGGTACATCGTTACGGTCACGCTACTCTCCTCCCGCGTGCCACGCGTTTCATCCGTAGGCTATGTCCGACGCTGTCGTGGGCGGCGGTACGCTCGTTCATAAAGCTCGCGCGAGAACATATTCCGCGTGAATTTGCATGCAAAGTATTCCGGGCGGTAATCGCGTTACGCGCGTGACAAGTCCACGTGATCGCATTGAAAGTACGATAAAGAGGAGATAAGATTCGAACTGTCTCTCGACGTGTACCGATGGGAGGAAACGAAGCGGTGGAAGGTTTGTACGATCGGAAACGTAATACGCGATGAACCGCGTTCGTTAATAAATTTGTTGAAACGTCTGATAGTTACCGGGACTGGAGATGTCTATTAAGAGCGTTGTAGTTATCAAACTCGCCTGTTACTCTGTTATACAGTTTGTAGTATGTTATAATTGATAAGTAATAAAGCTTGTTCCGCAACCTGACTGTTTGCCAACCTGCCCCGCTGATATCTAAGTTATGTTCCGCTTGATGAGCGTAAAATATAGTTCACTATGAACCCACGCCCATTTAAAAGTTATCCTCGCTAAGTTTCGAGTTGCCGATATCTGGTACGAATTTCTAGCCGCGGAATCTATACGCGTAGCTGAGAGAGAGAGAGAGTCTTAGCGCTCTCGGAGTCGACGCGGCGACCGCAGAGATCTAAATTAATTCCGTTAATTTTATCACGGAACTCGGATCGCCTCGGACGAGGAAAAGGGAGAGGAAAAAAACGTGGAGGGCCGGATTACCATAGCGTAGCTAGCTTCCATCTCCTCGTCGTCTCACCCCGAGACTCGTCCCACCCCTCCCCCCAGCCTCTGTTTCTCATCCTTATTCTCGCTTAGGATCTTCGATCTCGGCCTCCATTGAAAATTCATTTCATCCGTCGGATCCCATGGCCAATCTTCCCTTCCATTTAATCCGGAGATGCCGACTGAGATATCCTCTTTGCTGATAGTCAAAGTGAGGATCTCTCGGAGACGCTCCAAGTCCGGAAGTTAACTTGTCCGGGATAGGAAGAACCCAAGTGGCAGCTGACTGCATTACCCTGGTTAAGTGTCGCGCGTCCCGGTATTCGTCCCGAGGAACGTTTACGATTCCATGAAACGGATCTTATATTGTTACCGCGATCCGATCGGCCGATTTCGTTCCTTCGCTCTCGAGCGTTTAACGCCTCGAATTTACTTCCCGCCGCGAACATTTTCACGATTCCAACCGCGAACGCTATTTTTTGTCCGCTTTCGACCGAGTTCGTGTTTCAGCGTCGAAGGTTTCTACGGCTGAGATTTAAATAGCGATTTCTAATTTACGACCTCGCGAGAGGAAGAATCCTTTAATTACTTCAACGTCGATCAACCTATCGTGGAAAAATGTGACTCCACCCAACGTTCCCATTATTACTTGCACTTCCTTATCGAGTAACAGCGGGAGTCGCGGCGACGCGCCAGTCGGCTGCCAACGACTACAACAAGGAGACAAAAGCGTCCGGCGAGGATAAAAGCCGAGCGTCGGTGGAGTTAAGCGAAAGGGGAAAAAAATAGAAAGAAAAAAGGATAAAAGAGAAGACGACGAGGAGGAGGAGGAGGAGGAGGAGGACGAGGATAAAAGGCGACGGCGGATCGGTCGGTTCGACAACGTAACGGGTATTGGCCTCTTTTGGCGAGGAGACAACTCTCGCTAATCTCCCTTTATCCAAGGCTAACGTAACTCCGCGTTTCATTCTGCGAATATCTTACGAGCGCGGCAACCGTCCAAACCATCCCCGAGCTTTTTCCGTTCCTCGCGCCACTCCCACGAGTAACTTCCGGTCGCGGTGACAAGACTTTCGAGAGAGCGAGAAATCTTAGTCGACATGAAAGTAGAGTAGCGATTAGTCGACGTCTAACTAGGAAACAGTGCGATGGATGTATTCCAAATAGAACGCCAAATTAGTCGACTTCGTTTCCGATTTGAGACTCGATCGAGCGCGCAATACGTTTTTCTATCAACCGCTTTGCGAACTTAAGATAAATGTTAGCGATGCTACCGCAACTATTCGCGCGAAAACGTCTTACGTGATACATAAATTACGACAAAAACTTTGAGCTAGATTTAAAGACGTTCTAGCATCAAAAGAACAAAGACGTATCCGAGATTGAAGCGCAACGCCTAGTCGAAACGGGAAATAGTTGGACAGGTTCGCCGGATGGCGGTGAGGATTTTTGCCGTGCCGACGACGGCTGGAGGTAACGGATGAAAGTGGGTGCCACGCGGAGGCGTCGGAAATATAGGTCGTATCGAGGATCTCTCGTCGACTTTGTAACGAGAGTAACGAAGGGCAACGGAAAATGGGCCATGCATACTAGAACTCTTTTCCAATTTTACGAGCGGGACGCGGAATTCCATTATTCCGCGTGACCCCCTCCGACCGATGGGTATAAATGCTTCCGTTCTTCCGCGACCAAATGAAATCGCGGTGAATTTTTAAATCGATCGCCGAGCCCAGCCGGCGCGCGATCCTGCCAGTGTCGGTGTCGGTGCCGCGCCGGGTTCCCGCCAACTGTGTGTTTAGCGAGGAGCTCCTTTGCAAAACCGGTTGAAATCGAGGGTAATTGAGGATACTTTTGCATGAAAGGATATCAATTGGAAATCGAACAGACTGAATTTTTATGATAAATCTCGGGAATAATATGTTCCGCCAAAGTCCTTTTATCGAAAGTTGCATTTTCCCTGTTTGATTCGAAATCGACCTCGTTTCCTTTGAGAGAGAGTACACCGCGCCCGTTACCGGTAATAGAGCGACTTTAATAAATCCACTAATAATAAAATGTACGGTTCGCGAAACATTGAAATCCGTTTTATTAACAGTGAATTCGTAAGGCAAACCGAATAAAAACCCGTAAATTTCCAATCACCCTTGACTAGCCGAATTCCGAGTCCAATTTAGACCGCAAATCGTCCTCGAATATTCTCCAATCTCGAGTCGCAAATTCTTCCCCTTGAATCGAGCAAACGAAGGGTGCCGGCGAGGGGCGAGGGTACGAGGGCGCGTCGCAACCCTAAATGAAACTGCGGAAGGACGCCTCTCTCTCTCTCTCTCCTCGGTCGGTCCCTCGCGTTCGAAACTAGCGACGTTTCTAGGCCGATCGCGGGGCTTGTAAATCAATTACAAGTAGCTCGTGGCCCCGGTACCCGTACAAATGGCACGTAGTGGCGCGAAACCAGTCAAGTTTCCGAATAGGTGCGGGGTTGACGTGATCGGTGAAACTCGTGTACGCGTCTCGCAGTCGTAGTTTCCGATTGGCGAACGTCGCCGGGAGAGGACGGCGGCGGCGAGGGTTCAACGGGTTAAAGACGGACGGGCGAACGGCAGGGAAGGGCGAATTCGTAGCCGCGGAGGCATTCCCGATAATAGAAAGCGGTACCGCAGCAGCCGCGGTTCCGCTGTTTCTGATCGATGCCGCGCGAGGCTCCTTCCGGTGGGTCACGTTTATGGGAACTCGTCACGTGGACGCGGATGAAAGCAGATCGTTAACGACGATAACGAGGCTCGTTTCGTAATCCAAGAACGACCGCCCGTGGTTTCGCCGTCGACGGTTCGGCGATCGACGCCCGTCCGTACCGTACACCCCCGACGCGACAATTAGTTAAATTACTGGCTGGTGAAAATCATTGACGTCCTTGCGGTCGATTAGCCTCGTTAGATCCGTCGTCTTCCACCCTCGCCGGAAACTTGGCGACGCACAGGGATTCGGTTCGATTCGATTCGATTCCCTCTGCGAGGCGAGCAGCGAAGCCGACGAGGGTGAGACGTTTGGTAATCTTCGTCTGTCCTCCCGGGTTCGAAACGTGTCGCGACAGGGACTCGTTCGTAACGCGACTCGCCGAAGAATTACGCCGAATGGAAGAGGCAGACCGGCTTAAACGTTTGGATTGTTCGAATTCTCCTTTCTCGGATTTTCGCTTGACCTTCTCGTTATCGGTTCTTTGACTACGTCGACGTCGAGCTCGTAACGCGTTCTTACAATGGTTCGTTACAGGACCTTCTTCCAGCGAAGAAACGACGGGGGGGCACTTGCTCGATAACGAACTCGTCGCGAACACGACAGCAGGCGACGACTGACCATTCGATTTTTAATCGATCCGCGACGATGCATTTGACAAACTCGTGTCGAATCTCCCAGGAGTCGTAAGAGCGTCGCGCGGTGCGAAACGCGAACGTGTAAGTACGCAAGAGCAGCTGTTATTCTCGCCCCATTATTCCCCGAGCTATTGTTAATCGGTGTCGGTGTACGATCTCGAAGGAAGATAGCCTTTAACGTGCCAAGTTATAATCTGAATTCCACATCTCGCTGAATCGCATCATCCGCTCTAATCTAACATACCAGATACGTATTATGCTCCATGGAAGAAAGGGTCCGGGGCAGTGGTTAGCTATACGAAGAGTATTGTTGTGGCAACTTCCAACCGTAATCGTAAGATTCTCTCTCTCTGTACACGGAAAACAGGGACACCAGTTTCGCTATTATCGTCTCTGTCACATTGTCCCGCTTCCTGGCTAATTACGTCACTGATAAAAACGTAACTGGGACTCTTCCAACGTTATTTAAGGAGCACGTAATTTGACAATTGAATTTTGATCAGACGCAGAATAACCCGGACGTTGACGTCAGACGGCGTTGCAGTATTTAGACCGATTCTAATCTCGTTCAGTCGAGCGCTGATGGAAAGGAAGACGCGACGCTTGCGAAGACCTCGCGAATCCCCGCGAGCGTTCAATTTGAATATGATTGATTGAGAGTACTCCTAAGTAGGACGTGAATGGGCCCGCTCGCACGAGAGAGAAGCGAGGAACCCGTGATAAGGTGAGCATAGTCCAAAACCCGTCGGCGCGCGAGAGGCTTGGATCAAGCTTAAGGAGACGGAGCGTGACAGTGACGCGTCCCACAACGCTATCGAGGGAGCCGGAGACTCTCACTTAAACGCGATGATAACATCGTTATGCCGGCAGGGGTGCTTCGAGTCGTCCAACGACGAATCGGGGGAAAGTGATGATGATAAATGTCGACGATCGCGCGGTCCTGAACTTGAACGAACGATGAACAGTTAGGGAAGAAATGTTAAGGTCGCTCACGCATAACATTCTCCAGTACCGAATAAATAGTATATGAAGATATATGACGTATCTGAATTTCCTTATCCTAAAACTGAATGAAGTCGATAATTATGTCTGACTCGATCGACGACACCCTTAAAGTTGGAAGATCGTAATGCAAAAAAATGTTTAAACGTTTTATAATTGAAATGATTAAATGAACCTCGACCCTTTTAATTAAACCTTAGCTTAATTTCGTAAGACGTCGGTTCATTCCTGTTGGACGTCCCGTCTTTATTTCTTACTTAACTCGGCACTTTCGGCGTGCTTCGCAACGAGGATTTAGAAATTCGTAGGCAAAACTTTGCCAGCGAACATCGAAACTTCCCAAAATTGTTAAACCGTGTTGAAAACTTCTGTAATCAAACAGCACATTGAGCGCCATTTTTCGAACAGAGAGAACGCCTTTCTTTCGTCCCGCTTTTTATTGTCTCCCCTAAGAGGGATTCGAGAATTTCAGATCCGATGACAATTTGGAAGATTGCCGTATTCCAGTTTCGATCACGATATTTCTAACTATATATAGTATCGTTGGATTTACATTTGATAACGACCGACGAGCTCGTTGCGCCTTTGATTTATGGATTTCCCTCGTGGCCCTTATGAAGTGATTCCGTTGTTTGTTATTTACAACGAGGCAATATACGCGGAAAAGTTTCGGGGCGTAAAATTACGGGGCTTTTCCGAAAGACTACTCTTTGCTAAACAAGTTTGTTTGATACTTAAAGCGGTGGGTGCTGTAAGTTATAGCCCTCACGGAGCGTTATGTCTCAAACGTTTCTCATATTTTTCGTTGCTCGCATAGCGCGCGCGCGCGCAAGTGCGAGCCGGCGATTTCCGATCGCAATTCCCTGCGAGATATAAAAACGAAATAAAACGAAACCGTAGAAACTTTCGACTGAAAATAGAAATGCGGAGGAAAAAAAAAATAACAGAAAATGAGGAGCTCCGTCATCCATTTCACTGGATGACTCCCTATTGTCTACTTAGCTATGAAACGACCTATACCACTAGGGACTCACGTGTGCGTCGCGTTCAAGTTGAAAGCGACTGAAAAGCCGTTTCGAAAAGGAGCGAGAGGGAACGATGCCCGGACGGGAGAGTAGAAAGGACGTGGGCGGTGGTGTGGGAAGAGAAAAAGCGTGTGCACCGGGTTCAATTTCGTCCCTTTAGAAGGAGAGATATCGACGTCATTCATAGCGAGGCTTTTCGCGCCCTCTCACCGTAAGGGGAACGTAATTATAGGTATCCCTTTCATCCGACTCCGGAATAGATAGATCCACCCGGCCAACTAATCCAGCTAATCCCTCTTCTAGGCTTTCAACGGGCCCATCGCGCGGCTTCGATCCCATCAGACGATGCTTATCATTTCTCGTGGCTGGTTTTATTAAATGCACCGCCCCCAGCCGCCGCCCGACGGACTCGGTCTCGAGAAATTCCGATCGCGACGCAACCGCGATTTCTTTACCGAACCAACATTTGGAATGCGTTGCCACGTGTTAAAAATAAATGTTCTTTGTATATTCTCAAGACAGCGGACGATCAGCATAGAAATTGGAAAATCCTGATTTGCAAACCGACGAATAATAATCAACGTTCGTAATTATCAAACAGAAACCGTAACAGCTTGTCCGAAAACGATCCCGAGGCGAGGTAAGGCGAGGCGCACGTATAGGCACGTGCCGTACACGCGAACGTTTACCTGACCGAGTTTCAACTAAATAACCACGAAACGCGGTGAGCGAAATCAACAACCTGTTGATATTCGGCGTATTTAAGAAACGGTTTGCGCGTCTCCGATTAAGTTCGGTATTAAATTCGTTGTGACAGAAATAAAGCGAAACCTGCGAGTCATCCGGGAAGCTGTATCTCCCTAGTTATTATCGAAACGGAGAACCTACGCTACGTTCTGCGTAATTAGCGTAAAAAAAAAAAAAAACACGATAAAGTCAAAGGACATTTATTTAGCATATTGAGAGAACGAGCGGAAGCCACATATTGCGCGTGTTAGAAATTCTATTAAACTTCGCTTGCGAAAAAAAAAAGACATGCCAAGAGTTGATTATATGAGAAGTTCTCTCGAGGTCTTGCTAAACTTCTATCGAATTTACCATTCATTATTATAGGAATGAAATTCTACAAGTTTTTAATAGAAATTCCAGTCTACCCGGCTGCTCGTAAACTGTAAAAGAATTACGGACTTCGTTACCTATTATAATTATGAATCTATAGTTTTCGTAGTAAAAGGCTTGCCCCAATTATCATTAAGGGAATTTAATCCGACGCTCGTCGGAGGTACAACACGTGCATCACGTTTCGTTCGGTATTAAACAGAAATAATGTGATGAAATGAAAATAGCGAGAGAGATCGACGTCGGAGGGGCGTGCTTTATCGAGTCATACAATTATTTAATTAGACGTACTATTATTAATGAGACCGGCGCGAGGTATTCCGCGAATTTCGCGCATCTTCTCTCTGAAATCGGGAATTCTTCCTTTTTCGCGAATTGAAATATTGTAATGCACGTTTCAGAACAATGAAAAGGGCGGGAAAGGGAAGATTGAGGTAACGCAGAGAAAGTAATTACTTCGTCGTGAAAATGCGAGTGCTAATTTCATGGTGGCGAAAAAAAGGCCGGCGAACGGGCAGGGCGGGACGGAGATAAAAAGAAACGAAGAACCGGGGGGGAAGGGGGGAGGGGAGGAGGGACGGACGGGCGGAGAGATCTTTTAGCAAGAATTAAACGCGTGCACGTGTTTGAACCTACGGGAGTGCTCTCGTACACGATGGAAGTATTTCTGTTTTGATGAGAAAGTCATTCCGCGCGCATTCGCATTTCATAACCGGAAATCATGATTCCCTCTCGCGATTCGCGTTACACCCTGCAGACTGCTCTTTCAGATTTTCCCTCTGCCATTCCCGTGTACCATCGATGTAATAAACACCGCGAGATGTTTAACCAGTTTACGACGCGACCTCTCGATCCCCTTCCGAAAATCCAGCTCGTATCCTTTGCGAGAATCTTGAAAAAACTTTTACAGCAAGGTACAGAAGGAAAAAGGTTGGTTTTCTCCCCCAGAGACGCTATCGATGGCTCTTCGCTCTTTGAACGAGCGTTTAATGCACGCAACAATGAACTTATTTGAAAACAGATTTGTTCTGTGTGTACCCCGTTGTAAGTAGACACAAAGAGATCTCCCGAGTGGCAATTAATGCACCGAGCTTCCCAACGACAGACGACCGAGAACGTCATTATCCGCTGGCCAAAAAAAAAAAAAAGGAATATCTCGATACCAATTTGCACGGTGCCCGAAGTCGACGAAACTCGCGAAGCACACAATACTTCCATTCATTTCTTTGAGAGATCGCTCTTGAACGAGCGTCGAAATAAAAAGGGGAACAATAAAACCGACATTTTTTTCCCCTCCCCGGCCTGTCCTCTGCACCTGTCTCTTTGTTACCAGTCGGCCGTTCGTTTCGCCCGACACGAGATTTCACTTTACCGCGATGCGCCCCTCGGTAAACAACCGATCCTAATGCTTCTTTTAATTTAATCAACAGGGGAAACGGTCCGCGATTCGCTTTTTCAACGAGAGACGAAAGGAATTTTTTCACCGACCACCCGCGATTTTCATTTATTAACTTCACCGTTCCACGCGCGTTGATTCGTCGTCATTTCGAGAGTAATGTTTTACACGATAAAATATGTCACACGATTCTGTACGACTGTCGCGTCGTATGTGTAATACGAACTGTTAAGCGGAATTAGGAAACTTACGGGGAAGGTGTAATTAACATGAGGGAGGGTGTAACGTGGAAGGAGCGAGGGGCGACTTGATCCGACGTCGAGAAACGGGATAATACGGAGGCAGGGTGTATAGAAAGGAGAATACGAGGAGCGCGTGGTGGCTTTACACTGGCGCGTTACACAATGGACAAAGTAGGTCACGTTACGTGTTCCGAAGTGCGTCGTAAAAGGCATCGAACGCCTTATAAAATGTCCTTTGGCGTTCGCTCTGTCGGAAAATTCGCCGACTCGGGTGTAGACCAGCGTTTCAGCACCGTTTTCGTGCCCCCCCGCTCGTTCCCCGTTCCGCCGTTCGGCCTGGCCGACGTTCGGGAACGCAGGTACTACGATCCGAATATAAATTCGTGGAAAAACCGTGGAAGAAAAGGCCATGGCCGCCGACCGGTGGAAACGGGCGGCGCCTCGCTATCGGAAGAAATCGCTCGGAAAACACCCGCATCTCCTTCCGGAATCTCGAAGGTGTGCACGAAGCTGTTCGCCTAGAAAATATGCATCTTCACGGCGCCTTCGGCTCCGCTGCACACGCCCGCATCATCTTTGACGTTGCGAGCGTTTCTCGACGCCCGGAAAATACCAGCCATACACCCGAATTTTCCTCCCCAATTGCCCGGAAACGATTCGCTGAGACACGGGAAACAGTAGCGCCTGCGCCTCAATCCGACTGACAATTATCGCATTCCTTTACTCCGCTTCGTTTCTCCTGATGAATCGATTTTATGAAAAGTCGCTAGGATGCGATATCCAGCTCACGGCTCATCGTAACGAAGATCTCTGTCCCTCCCCCGTCCGTTCGTTCACTGGCAAGCTATTTAATCGTTATCTGTTCGTTACGAGCGTTCCGAGCTACCGATTTTTTCTCCGAACGATTGTTTTCATTTTAGACAAGTTCCGTACGCTCGACCGAGATAAGTAATTCGATAATATTCAGACTTGAACAATTTCGTTGAGTTTAATGAAAGTAGCGTTGGACTTTCGGTGGTCATCGTCGAGGGTAACTTTCGAGGAAGAGATGAGACGGTCTACCAGCGGTGGATTCCACTGTTTTGGTTAGTCAAATGGCGTAGACTCGCGCCGAACAATCTCCATTAAGGAAAAAGCAATCTACTAATCCAGGAACTTTCTACAAATTCCTTAAATCCTAATTAAGCTTTCGGGGACTCCTTCGGAAGATCGCGAGTCTAATCAGTCCTTCTGGAATCCTGGCTTAATGCGAACGTCGCTGCGTAATCGAATAAAGAAAGCGATATTCCTTTGTACGAGAATCGACGAATATTTCCTATGCGCGTTTTCTCTATGCCGGCGCATTCGCGGTATTAAAATAACTCTCTGCTGTTCGTTGAACGAACGAGAAATGGAACACGCGTTTATTTCACATTGAAGATGAACCTTCGAGTTTCGCACGCTCCCTACTTCCCCTATTTGGAAACTTCTCCAATGTTTTTCAAAGAACGTTGAAATGTAGGAACGGGTTGATTGAAGTTCCCGGAGCAATTCTTCAGTGGATACAGGAGGATTCCGTTCCGCTGTCGTTCGTAACGGATCTCCGCGAAACTTCCCGTGTTCGCCGGCCGTAATTCTCGAATCGAAACTTTTCGAGTCATCCAACACTGGACTGATAATTGTTCTCTCTCCACACACCCCGCGTGTGTATCTTTCGCGGAACTCGTACGAACTCCTCCGAGCCGAAACTCTCGACCGAACGGGCGCCCAAGTTACGTTTTCTATCCCGGCCCTTCGCAATTAGAAGTTACAATGTAAAATCGCACGAAAACATCAACGTTCCAATCGTTTTCTAACGAACGTTCGTTTTCTTCGTAACGAAATTGCAAAATTGAGAACTGGCACTTTTGTAAAAATAAAACTCGTTCCTTACGCGTTCTTTTACGATTTTAAGGGACGTAAAGAACAGGAAAGTCCACGATTCTCCGTGACTGATTCCGATACTGACGGTATTCGATCTTCTTTTTTTTTAGTTCCGCGAAGAATCGAACGACCACGGTCGAGCTTCCGTTTCACGAAATCGTAACTGACCGCAGTTTCCTCCCGACCCTTCGGAGAACAAGCGCGGAAGAATTAAAGGGACAAAGTGAGGTCGAGACACAATGGGTTCTCGTTGTGGTCAGAAGACTCCGAGAAGGAGCGAACTTCATGAGAACCAGAAATGACGGAACGGTATAATTTCAGCGGAGAAACCTTGTACAGCGCGCAGTACGACGAGATATAAAGGGAATCTTCCCAATAAAAATGTAAGGAGACATGTTTGAAATATGAAATTTAATTCTCCTGATTCGTCTGACTGTACGTGCACAGCCAGTTGCCCCGATGCAATGTAAAGCCAGTTCCTAGAAACGAAAGTAGATAGCCTAGTTTCCAAGAGGAGAACGCAAGAAATTAAACAACAAAGAAATCAACCGTAAATCGTTAGATATTATCAGAAGCGATTAAGGATGTATAGGCTATACACTTAAACGATACTTGCATGTTGAATTTGTTATTATAGATTCCTATTACTATTAAAAATCTAAAATTATAGTGATTTCAAATTTTTCATAGGTAATAGTATCATCTACAACTTTTACTTGAAGTATTTC
>NW_017131496.1:172428-204501 GCF_001652005.2 Ceratina calcarata | reverse complement strand
AATGCACTATTTTTAATTATAGGAAATGCGTCTTTCTGAAGTACATAAAGTTTTAGGATTGACTGTATAGCTAATACATCCTTAACGTTGTTTCTCTGGGATCGTCTCTCCGTTCGGTTTATTCTTCAGAAAGAGATAGTAACGCGAAATCTCTTTCGGTAGATTTTACGCCAGGGTACGAGAAGGAGGAGCTGATTCCTCTGCCCGGTTGCATCAACGACTCTAATTTGATCGCAATAAACGATAACCCGCGTAGCAAGTATCGTCCGTACGTTGGAAAATTTACTTGAACGATGAACGACCGCGAGCCCCGACGAATTCCCGGGCCGGTTGGAAAATTTCGAGTAAATTGCACGGAATTAATAACCCGAAAAACAGGACTCACGCGAGGCCATCGTCAGACATTCTTAAAATATCTTCGTTCTCATCTCTTCTCCCACGTTTCCGAAATTTCCTCTCTGTATCGTACGGGAAAATTCGATGGAATAACAACGACATACATACCGAGGTAATGAAATACCCTGACCGACACAACATCAGTCTTAATTGTCGCAATATTATGAGAACATTCGTGTCTTTCGGTCAGAGAGAATAAAAATATAAAGTAATATTTCCATGGTGAGTCATCGAGGTAACACCCGTGGGAACCGGCTTGATTTACCTTTTTAATTTAATCTTTAATAATCGGCCAACTTGTATATCGCTGCTCTCTCTCTCGCCCGTGCAACAATACCCGTTTCCCGACGTGCTCGTCCCGGTTCTAATATCACGAAAATCCCTTGTAGTCGGTTCGTTCTTGTCCACCCATTCTCCCATCAACCGCAGACCGAGTTCGGAGGAAAAACGATCCGTGGAATTATAACACTTCCTGGCCGCTTGACTTGAATTAAGCCCATTTTTAAAACGCGCCTCCCCGGCCGGCCGTCCGCGAGCTTTTTCCCTTCCCCCCCCGTCCACCGGGTACCCGTCGTATCGCGATTTCTTCTACCTAATATTTCAACGGGAATTGTGCTGGCTACGAAGTCTACAGAAATTAGATCTCGAGCACGGCCGCCGGCAAATTCAACGCGGCATCAACTAAATAATACGCTCGTAACTCTTCGCTCCGTCCGCTCCTCCCTATCTTCCGACCGCCGCGGATCTTTCATAACGACGATGTATTCCGTTGTACCGAGAGGCCGGGAGGGATAAATAGCGATCGTTTCGTTCGAGACGAGACTTGGGGGAACGCGATGACTAAAGTACGGAACGGTGACCTAATTGCGAGTCCACTCGTTCGGTTAACAGCCGCGTTTCCAAAACGAGCGTCGTTGGAAAAATCTCGTCTCTTTCGCTTGGAATGCTTGATGAATTTCGCCGGGTCAGAGAACGAGAGATGGTCGTCAGAGTACCGGAATGGAGAACACGACGCTGCTATTAATAAATTCTAATTGTTTAGTTTGCTAAACCTGTATTATCCCGGCGAGCTGTTGCAGTCACAGAAGCGAGACGTAACTTTCCACGGTCCCAGGAGCGGGATACAAATTACTTAGATATTCAAATTTGCGGTCGTACGTATATATACCATCGCCGTTCATCGAGTCTATCAACTTTGTTCCCGCTTGCCGACTATCCGAATACACGATAATTAATCCCGTTTTGCCAGCAATTTCCCGTCAGCATTTTAAACCAGATCCCGAGCCATTGTTTCGAGCAACTCTTAAGCGGAGATCACCGACGTTTCCCCGTTGTCCACGCGGAGAGGAAGATTTTCTGTTATTTCATAAAGCTTTGGAAGATTCGCTGGTTGGAAACTCAACGGAGTGCAAGTTTACGGGGGCGCGAGTCACGGGCGGTGTTTAGAGTTTCCGAGCTCTTCCGGAGAAAAACCGGAAAGGTCGAAGAGCGAACGAGACGAGACGGCTTACGGTGGGACGCGCTCGAAATTATACGACAGTTTCAACCGAGACTAAGGTGACGAGTTCGAGACGAGACAACGACTATAACCCAGCCGCGATATAAAGACGGTTTAAAACGAGACGTCACAGTTATCACTGTGTTCGCGTTCGACCGTCTCCGCGATAAAATCTTATGGTCTTCCTTTGGTCGTTCGTCCTCGCTTTATGAGAAACGAGTGTACAGTACGACAATTATACGGAGTCCAATGGAGCCTGTCGTAAGGCGATATCCGTATACATTTCTCTATTCGATTTAAACGACTCTTCGTTTATATTTTCACATAAATAGAAATAAAGCATCGTTCTATATTGCAATTTGTGTTACGTACTAAACACGATTTTAAATATAAACAGAAAATATCGAAATTTCCATGCGATGAAACATAAAGATACTCACATTGCACGTCGAGGAGTATGCTGGCGTTTAAGGGCATCGGGAGGGTGACGTGATGGGCGACGCAGGCGATGGTGGCGTTATGGTGTCTCCTGAGGACTTTGAGGTGAGCCCCGCTGCGTCCGCCGGTGGTCGAAGGCAACACGGTCAGATTATCCGGCGGCTGCTCGGGCCCGTCCAAAGTAGCTTGAGACAGAGTCATTCCCCAGGCTAAATCGGCCGGCGGGTTTCCACCCTCGGCGGCGCACTCCAACGTCAACTCGGAACCCTCTTTTACCGGGACGAATTGGTTGCCCGGGTCCAACCTGCGCCCATCTATCAGCAGGTACGTCCCACGGGGTGCCTCTGCAACGAATTCGATCGTTCGATCAGGACTACCGTAGGTGATCCCATAACGATGAAAAATATTCCTGCCTGTGCAGACGCGATCCGCGCGAACGACGAAAGAAAGGATAAACAGCAACGTTTGGATCGAAATCTGAACGCACGCAACGTGCGAATTAACGTTGAATTTTTCCAAACCTCGCCACGATAATCGTAAATTAGCAACGGTAAGAATATGAGAACACCGACCGCAACAATGGTACCTCATCACGTTTTAATAATAACGCGATATAAAAGACTGAACTTCGAACGTGTGATTCTAATGAAACACGAGGGACGGATTCAATTGATGGCAATTGAACATCGCACAATGTTGCGATATTTTCAATAGAAAATCACGATGGTCCCCGACAAACGATTTTACGCGTCATTATTATTCACAACGAATGTACCGTCGAACAATACGCGGCACGCTTTCCGAGCCACTGCGGCGCGGACGATATTACGTAAACCAGAAACAAGAAGACGTAAATTATCCTGGTCAGAGCGGGGTAAAAAACGAGGAAGGGGTGGTGGCCAGGCAGAGAGAATGGAAGTAATAAGAATGATGTTTTCCATCTGAAATTGATCGCGTTTACGTAGTCCGAGAGTGTGCCAAGCGTTTCAACGAGATTCCTATCCGGTTTCGGAGTTTCGTTTCCCTGTCGATAAGATCCGGTCACGTTCATTAAATTCGTTCGTGCTCCCTCGATCTTGCCAGAAACTGCTGCGCGGGACGCTCCGCGAAATGGATTATAGAAAAGGAAAACGCGTGCAGATTTTTCGGGGCATCGGAATTGGGATCTCTGACACGCGGCCCGATTTCGTGTAATAAAATACGCGTTCGCCGGGAATACTAACGCGATTCCGTTATCCGACCGCATCTACCATTTCCCGATCACTCGTAAATCGTACTACGACGCAGTTACTTTGGAAATTCGTCGAAATTAACCCTCGTCGCGTTCTTCACCCACTCCGATTACGCGGAGGTAACGGATTATGGCCAGGGACGAAATTAAACGAACCGAAGTTTTTCCCGAGGCGAACCACGATGAAAACATTTAACGCGGCTACGCCTCGCGTCAGGTGTTTACCAATTTTTCCGATAGAACGTATCGAGGCTGAAGACCGGTTCATTATTCATGGGTCCGTTCACTCCGAAAGTGAGATAAAAATCGGAATGAGGACGGAACAAAAAGTACGGTGTCAACGCAGGATCCTTGACGTTGCCTCTTCTCATTCACGTCCTCGATTCGCAATTTCATCGAAATTTTCCGCGATACCGTCGGATATATATGGCTCGAATGTACGCGTTGAAAGCGGATGAGGACCGTGCGGGAGAGAAAGAGGACAGAGGAGCGGCATCGAAGTTTTGTGTTTCATTCGACGAACTGAAAAAGGTGTGCCTTGCACGCTCGATAAATCTGCATTCGTATAGTCCGAAATTTTATTCTCCGGTTCCATTTTTCCTTTACTTCCGGCTCTCTTTTTTTTCACCGTGAAAGCGCCGCGTCCTCGCGGTGCATCCGATCGGATCGCTTAAACGGCGCGCAAAATATTGTGGCGAAATTAATACGGTCAAACAGGCATCCAAGCGGAAATACCGATTATTTCGCCAGTAATTTAATAGAGCGCAGAATCTACGAACGTTAACACCGATTACTTATTTTATCGATTCGACGATGTCCTTCGAATTTATTCCAACGTACGTATTTCATCGTCAAGGCATGTTCGTCTCGCCTTTTTCGAAGTGATAAACGAACAAGTCTGTTAATTCGACGCGGCCTAATTGTAAGTGAAGAGATAGATCGGGCGTAGCTTATAACCGGAAGATCGTATCGTCGGATTTGAAAGCGTACGGTGGAATCCGAGAAAAATCCAGACACACTTTGCATACACTTTTCGCCTCAATTTTCAGTCTAAAAATCAGGAACTAGCTCCGTTGGAAAGGTTCCAAATCCGTGTAATGCGATCGCGAATCGAGGAGAAGAAAGGATTCAGAAGGGAAAGCAGGTTCCTCGCTACGCTGCTTGTATAATATATTTCTCCGCGAGCATACGCTTCTCCCTTCAACGTTTCGACCGACGTCACTAACGAAATTCCCGGAATCTGGATCATTATTTAATTTGTCAGTCAGTCAGTCACCCGTGTTCTATTCGACGTTCCGTCACAGACGTTAAATACAATTTGTACAGAACGAAATTCTTTGCTTAATAAAAACTGGAATCGAGGAACGTAATCGCGATCACTTCTGCCCGCGTTCGCGTCCATTTAATCAGCCGTTCGATACGTAGATACGGATCACAGATTTTGAAGGTAATAAAGTGGCTCGTCTGACCGAAGATCCGACCCATTGATCCGGGACACTGGATTAATACTGTTTTATGTAACAGCGGCATGAGCGACGGTTCGGAACTCACGGAGATCGAGAGGAGTTTAATCACCGGGCGAATCAAATTACTAGCCGGGAAAACTTCGCGCCGAATTGCGCCGCGCTACGCTTTCGATTCGCCAAGATAACGGATTCCTATTCTATTTCTATTTCCGTGGTATTTCGGTAACAAGCAACCAGAATTCTTCAATAGCCGATATTCGAACGGGGAAAGAGAGAACGGAGAAAAGCCGATAAAAATTCCTCGATTACCGTTCCATTTCGTGAATTTGATTCTCGAATACACCCGGGCCTTGAATTTCGCTCGAATCTTACTACCAACTCGGCCATTCGTGTTCCACTGTATTCGCTTCACGCAATTCATTTGTCTGTATCCAGGAAATTGTTCTGCACTCGCATACATGCAGTCTAAATAAGAGTAGTCACGTGACTTCTCTAACATATCTACCGAACGTTTAAAGTATTTTTGTCAACCCCGTAAAAGACAGAGAGAACACGCTTGGGACGGGGATGGGAACCCTTCTTCTCAATCACTTAGCGTTAAGTCCCCGTTTGAACGCTCGATCCATTCTCATGTGTCCAAGTCCAAATCCCAGTATCAACCCGTATAGTCTCGTGTAACGACGCGTAACTTTACGTGCAGGAAAAAATTTCAAATATTCTCTCCCGCACGAGGAGAATCTGCGGCCTACGTAGGTATACGTAGGATCGTAGATAGGTGAACGTCGTCTGGAAAGAAGGTGCTGCACCTTCACGAAATTCCGGTCGAATAATAGGAGGGAGAGCGCGTTCGCGTTTAACCCCGGGAGGAAGGCGCATCGGGCGCGTTAATACAGAAACATAACGCTAAAAACAATTTCGTACGGCGGCGGGCCGCGTTTCGCACATATGGTGCCGCCGTCTGCTGCTACCAGAAATTCCCCGGGTAGGTATCTATGGTTCGTAAAATTTCACAATATCGCCCGGGCCGACCTCCTTCGACGATCGATCTCCTCGTCGCGAATATCAGAAGGAATGCTCGCATCGAAGTTTAGAGAGTAAAAAAGGAAGAGGAAGCATAAAACCGGGAAAAAAAACGACGGAAAATGTAAACGGGAAACATTGAATTTTATGGACGGCGAACTGCGTATGATTTCGCCGGAATTTTTATAACGACTGCATAGAATTTAATAACTGCATTAGACAGGAATTGCCTGAACAACGACCGGAAACGGAGGAGAGGAAGAAAACTCGACACAGGATGTTGCAAAACTTATAAACAGGCTACAGGAATTTTATGCGTTTATGAGGAAATTAGATACGTAAAAAGAACACCAAATATCTACTAACACAAAAATGCACCAAGTATCGACAACGAAATTCGTATTATAATAAAAATTCATTTTGCATAAAAATCCATACTTATTATAAATATTCAAGATCGACAAACTCCACTATCTCTTTGATACTGACTAACTTGCCAATGTTTACGGGAACGAACGTTCATTTATTAACTCACTCAGTAACAAATGGACTGTTACCTAAATTTAATTACAAAAATCTTTCGAAGGACCGGTGATTTCAGACGGTAGGAACAGACGTACAAGTATCAGTAAGTTCAGTGTTAAATGCAAATTACGTCGAAGGAAATGGGGATGTTGAACCATAAGGACACGCGAGCATTAATTTGGAATCGCATTTAAAAATTATCTCCTTCTTCACTGTGCGCAAATTACCTCGCACGAGGCTACAATCCCTGCCGACGCCGACACGGGAGGGAAGAATTTTTCTCGCGTGAAGTCCCGTCGTTTACGGTGATTATCCGACGCGACTCTCATTAACGAGACGCTCGTAATTTCCCTCGTATTAAGTGAATGTCGTTCGCTACCCTGTGTCGTCTGGCTGTCGCTGACACTTTGTACCTCGAGAGAGACTCGCCGTCGATCAAGTTCGAAAAAATATCTTTTATCTCGGCTGATTCGATGGCAAATAACGTCGAGTTCAACAGGACGTCTACGTTATTTACTGTTTGACTGGATCTCGAGAGTTAGCTTGGAAAATGAAGAGAGAATATGGAAAAGTACGAAGACGGTCGTGATAGGGAAACTCCGGAGGAGAAATTAAATATTCAGAGGCAACCACGGCGTACGAAACTGAGGACACTTTCGGTACTTTCTTAATCGACGGAGGAGACTTCCGACGCTTAAGCGGAGGTATTTTGCAAGTTGGTTTTAAACAAACGGATATCGCAGAAAAATACGAGCTACGACCGCAGATAGCGTATGAGTCGTCGCATGATCGCTAACTTTGTAAAAGGTAAATATCTAGCCGCTTGTTTGCGCTGGGGAATAAAATAATTCATAAGCGAGACTCGAAGGAACAGAGGATCGTCCCTGCGTTCCGAGATTCGTAGCATCCGAGAGGGAAGATCAAACATCCAGATGTTGATTTATGGCAGGAAACATAAAATAATTCATAATATTGAAAGTGAATCGCGAAGGAAAACAGGTAGGTACGTCTTGGATGTCCCGGCTGGAGATTCGATGTCGCGAGGTAAGATCGAACGTCCGGAGGGCCGATCGTAAAGATCGCGGGAGGCCGAGTCATGTGGACGGGTGAATCGATCGAGGGACTTCGTAGGCTTCGACGCAACGTCTCGTCGAATGATCGTCGGACTCGCTCGGGGCAATAAATAGGCGAGATTTAGAATGGTTGCCTGGCGGGGAACAGATTCACGAGCGTTCACGCATCACCGCGTTCGATCGACTTTATCGCGTCGGTCGCCGGTGTATTTGGTGCGGAAAGATTAGCCGGCGCCTCACGTCTCGCGTGTACCTAACCGCGAGAACCGGAGGAGTCCACTCCCACTTATTCGGGCCCCTGGCCTATCTTCTATTTTTCTTGGCCACTCGCTCCGACCCGGAATTTACTACCTTCCGAGTTCACCGGCGAAAAGGAAATCGTTTCTATTAACATACGTTACCGTCAACGCAGCTTTCAAACGCCACGGAAATTCCGCCTGGATAGAAAAATACTGTTACCGGTGAAGGTATAAATTGATTTCGAGTGAATTCCAAGTCGAATAGAAATGCATGAACTCGTTATCGATTCCGTTGGATCGTTCGCGAGGCAAGAATTTACGAGCTCGCAAGAAAGCGTTGCGCGTACAACAGAAAACGGTGTACTCAACGGAAGCTGAGTGCACACTTGAAGAATTAAAGGACGCAAGTCGAGCGCAAAACGTAGACGCAATTTGCACGGAGCGTGAACCAGCGGCGAGGTCTACGCAAACGTACGAGGTGTGCATTTTGCACGCGAATGCTCGCTGTTTGGTCAGACTACTCGCCACCAAAAGGAATACTCGTTTGCGTTTTACAATGCGCAACAAGGGCGCAACAGGTGCGCGCAGCACGACGGAATAAGAGCAGGACACTCGAAAGGAAAACTGCGCGGGACTACAATCTCTCTTTTTTTTTTTTTCTATCCAGAACACGATTCACAGTGTTGAAATTGAGCGACTGACGTCCCTTTGCGTCACGACGTTACTGCAAATTAACAGGAAGAAACAGGGCAACGTAATCGTTGCCGAGATCCTCGACTATCTTAAGAACGAGGCATTTACAGAAGTACTGAATTTGTTCTGAGGAATCCCCGTTGGAAGTTGGCGGTACGCGCAGGTGGAAGACGGTATAAATCTCACGGTTTAATCCCGAGAAAAAGACACCGGAGAACCGTCTCGGGCAAATTTTCAGTGACACTGTAAAAACGATTGCCCGCGAACGACGCTATTATTATCAAAAATCATTTGCATAGCTGTCCCGTTCAAAGACTTTAAATACGATTTATCATGCCACGCGACGCTGACATTATTGCATTCAATATTTCACGGAGGATATAACCACGGATATTACGTATTAAACTGCAATTCCAAGTCGCTGGCGCATAAACATGCTTAAATAATAACCGTCGCGGTTCACCGTAACAAAGTTGCAGATCCGGAAACCACTAAAACACCAGTAATCCTAAACTTCTCGTTCCGCGGGATGAATATCGAAATAATGACCCGAGGAATCCACCGAATATACCGAACTATCAACAATTTGCCGCCACGCGAAATTATAAGTACGCGCATACTTCGTCTTCGTTCTACTTGCGTTAACAGAAACGGCGACTCTGTTTGGTGGTAACAAATATTTAATCACGGCCAACATACCCGAAAACCACCTGGGCCAACCCCGCCTGGTTCCGCGCATCAACCGACTCTATTTCTATTCATACTACTTGCTGGCCAAACACTGACCTACTCCACATTCCTCGCGTCTGCCCGTACGTACACCTATTCTACTGCGAACTGCAGCTGCGCTGGTCTATTCTACTTTCGCATGGATGCCGTCGCGTCGGTCTCTCATTGTCGATTCCACGGTGTACAGAGACACGGAGTCGACGCTTCTATAGCCGATCTATGATCCACACGTATTATTATAGTTCTCTACCGTTCGCTCTAATCTAGACCCTGACCCTGCGCGGACCTACTTCATCCGCGCCTTGACATCATTGCGGCATTTATTGGAAAACCGTACTTGAACGCTCATACACACGCCTCTCCACGTCGCGACGGTTTGATCTTTTGACATTTTCATATCTCGACTAAATTCTCATTACGCGTATTGCGTACGATCATTGAAACTGACCTACTTTCCCGTACCGTTTAATTCTATCCGAAATTCGTCAGAATTTAAACGCGGTCAAACCTTTAGGATTGTAATTAAATATTTGAATTTCGAGTCTACTACGGGAGTGGTCTCGCGCGTGAATCTCGAGAAACGGTCTCGAATTAACGCTCTTATCCGCGAACAAAGAGGCGACGGGTTATAGAAATCCGAAATTATACGCGCGGAAGCGTTGTAAAAGAAACGCTTTAATGCAAAGTGG
The DNA here is from genome assembly GCF_001652005.2 of Ceratina calcarata. NCBI lineage: Eukaryota > Metazoa > Arthropoda > Insecta > Hymenoptera > Apidae > Ceratina > Ceratina calcarata. The sequence goes on along the minus strand of NW_017131496.1, from coordinate 194,504 downwards.
TTTTTCCTTCGCGCTGTACGAAACGGACGGCTCCGTTTTACGAATGCGCATATATTTCGAAATCCGACCCGAGGAGGGTGGGCGTGTGTGTGTGTACCTGGTTCACGCGTCTCGCGCGCAATTCCTGCTTGTGCTGCAATCAAGTGCTTTTAATTATGGAAGTATCCACTTGTTCCGAGAAAAGAGAACCGTGGACTCAGCGAAACCGGTATAATCAAGCGGATGATCGAAAACTGCTGTTAATTAGACTCGAACCGTTGCAACACCGCGTCGTCGTACCAATGATATTTATGCGATACAACGTTCGCAGACATCGAGTAGTTTTGTTTCCGGTGAGAAATGACGTACAAGTAGCGGAGGAGATGTTCCGTGACTCTTTCGCCCTAGTAAATTCCTCGGTTACACGTGAGATGAGAAACTATTTGAACAAAAATTTCCTGTTAAGAAGTCTCGCTCGAGTCGATATTTCAACGTGAATACCACAAGTTACGGCGAGCCTGAGCCGAGGAGTTACCCGAACGTCTATCCGGACAGGTTTAAATTTTTCAACCGCCTCCAGGAACGCGGCGCCGCGGGGATGAGGCGACGGAGGAAGATTCTTTTAAAATGTAAATATCCTCCGAAGACGGCGCACCGAAAGAAACGTTACTTCTTATAAAGTAGAGCTTGTCGACATCGGCCCGGAGGATAAGTTGCCCGTGATAAAAATCCACGCAGCTGTCCGAGTGAACCGTCGCCGCCTCCTCCGCCCCGTTCCCGTCGGCCGATAAATTACTGGGCCGCGTTAATTCGCGACGAAACGAACCCGAACTTTTCCCGTTGAGCAAGCGCCGCCTTAAATCTCCCGATCGCCGCGTAGAACGCCGCTAAGGCGGATAATAAATTCGACCGGCCTTCAAGAATTAATACTTCCCACTTTGTACTGCACGATCGTACGTCACGGCGATCGCGCGGTCCGCCGTATCAGCCGCAATAACGTAAAGTGTCGGCGAACTCGGTGAAACGAGCGAACGCAAATCCGGAAGTGTCACGCGCAACGCGGTCGCAGTCGCTTTTGAGCGAGTGCGGCCTACGAGAGGGCAGCGGTTGTGCATGTACGTACAATAGGTGTGCCACGAGATGATTTGTTCGCCCGGACTCGTACATGCAAAGGAGGACGACGGGGGCGGTACTCGCGTCGCACTTGAAAACGTCCGATTCTTTTTTTTTTCCCCCCCGGACGACAAGTGGCTGTTCGCAGAAAAGACGCAACGTATCTCCAACGAGGAATCTGGGATTCCGGATGGAGGAACTGATAACAAACGACGTCGGTACACGATGAAAGAGAGACGGACGCGTGAGCAACGACACGGTGAAATTTCAGCCCGCAGCGACGGTAGCCAGACTCGACGAGCGAAACAGGGAGCCAGGTAAGGTAGCAGCATCCAGCGATAGATGAGATGCTAACGAGACGCGAAACGATCGACTATTCTCACCGAGCCAAGGGAGAAAGGAGAGAGGAGAGGCAGAGCGTAGTCGGGCGTGAAATGGTTTTCCTTTACCACCGATTGAACGACGGCGAACGCGTCCCCCCGCGCCATCCGAGTTTATCCCCCGCGTCGAATACGTGATACGCGTACCGCTGCCCGTGTTTCCTTCCTCGGCTCTAACCGATCTTCCAAGAATTATTGCTTTCTTTGAGACCACCGCCTCGGGAGAACTTGTGACTCAAAGGGCCAGCAGTTCCGAACCGAGGATCTAGATTCTTTGAAGTTTGAAACGGCGGGTTTGCTGATGCGAGTCTCGATATGGAGATATTCCGCCCTCGCGGGGCCAGTGAACGTTAATGACCCTTTCCCTTAAGATTCTCTGGACATTTCAATCTTTTATCCCCAGTTTTCTATCCTCGTTTCAACTCCTTATGCATCCACGAGAGTCTATATAACGTAGACAGTGGAATTCGATTAATTCTAAACAGTTCTGTAGAATTAATTTCTTGTCTTTCTAATTAAACGACATTGATAGCACCCGGTATCGAGTACGTTCCACAAAGAGACGTATCGCGAGATACTTTATACGACGCGACTCGAAATGTCGACGCTTCCCCGGGAAGGAAGGGAAGAGAGGAAGAAGACAAACGGTGACAAAGAAGGCGGAGCTCATCGCCAGATATCAAACAACAGCGATTCGCGCCCCTTACAAAAGACACGGTTATTACACGAGTATCCTCCGGTGGAGCGTAGATGAAGTTCTATCCCGCGGGAACGCGGCGCATTCAACGATCTACCGGTAAACTTTGATCAGCGATGCTTTGCACGGGACTAATCCGTTGATTCCTCGCGTACGCGCGATGAAAGGCGACCGTGGAAACGTATAAAGCTACCAAATGAAAGTCTCGTGTTTTGTAATTAAAAGGTACGTGAAAGATCAATCTTGACTAACTACGAGCTCTAAAAAGGTGAATCGTAAAGATGTTTCAAAAGGACTATCGACGGTCTTCGAACAATTTGAATCTGAGACAGAGATCAAAGAAACAGCTATAAGATTTCACCCTCGCCCTCGATAAGAGTAATCATTCCCGTTCGGGTATACAAGTAGGTGGAAGAAGAACAGGGAGATGAGATACTCGGTCTCGTGGCGACGAGATCGCTCGCTACAGATCCTCTAGGCAGATGACAATTTTTCAACGCTTCATACACGCGTCCTATATTTATCACCCGGCTCCACGTCTATCGTAGCAGGCGGGGAAATCTCTTTGAGAGCGATCTTATTGATGAAGCGCATACGAGGACGGCACGGGACGTCGGAGAAAAATCGACGGTCGACCGCAGCCAGTCAGCCTCTCTCCCGTCTAACGGAACGCCGCTGTAACAGTCAGACAAGGGATGAACAAAAAAAAACTGAATAAAGAGAGAGATGTATCTTGATTTATATCGTAATCTGAGGGATCGGTATCCTCTTTCGAAAAACGACGCGACGTTTTCCTCGAGGGGGTTGAAAATTAACACCACCATGCGACGATGGATAGGTACACCGCTTCCATTATCCTCTAATATTATTTACTTGCTTTCAATTTCCTGGTCAATTGATTCCGCGGTCTCTGGTGAAACGTGATTTACCATACCGCCGATTGGATTGGTTCGCGCCCGCGTTACGCGGATCGAGTTACAATTGCAAAATGATACGCGTATACGCGTTACTGCGGCTACAATTTCCTCCGTGAAAATATTTGCAACGTTTCAGGGAAAATTAAACGTGGGTCGTGTACGTTTTTCTTTCGCTTCAAATTGGATCCCCCCCGTGGTTCTTAAATTTCATACGCGGAAAGTGGACCGCGCGGAATGCGGCGCACGTGAGAACATCTGTTCCCCGGGCAACACACTTCGGTCCATCCATCGTCCTCAAAAACTCTGTCACGCGTTTCGGTCGGAATCAAAGTTTGCCGAGGCGAATCAGCAGCCCCGGTTATAAACAGGGGATTCGTGGAAGAATAACGCCGGTTGAATGGAAACCGACTGCGACTTCCGCAACGAAATGGGATACGTGAATGGCGAAGCGAAACCTATCGTCCGACCGACATAATAACTTGGCGAAATCGAAAAACGAGGAAAAACTACGTGTCGGCCGCGTGTCTGACCGGTCCGAACACACACACGGTCACGTGCGAACGTATCGAGGACGCTTCTGGCGGCGCGATACAATTTACGGAATTTCTGATTGCAGCTACCACATCTCCGTCTTTCTCGACGATGAAACGTACTCGGCGGGCAAAATCCGTACCGCGTCGAGCCGAGTAATTTCTACAAAATTCATTATCCGCGATTTATAAATAAAAAACACAGCCCTCTCGTAACCCGGATGGAAATTTAGCGGTGCACCGAAAAAAATAGCCCTCCGACGAGCAAAGTTCGATTAAAAGTTATGAACGGGAACCGTCCGCGTGCACTGTATTTACCAGCTCTCACGTAATTGCATTTCATTTCGGCCGGGGAACTTGAAATTCCCGATTCCCTGTACCGGCGACCATCGGTCGCGGAACTTAATTCCCGGTTGAATTTAATTAACCGACATCGAACGACCGCGAACAGAAAAAATAAGAAAAAATTAAAACAGGTTTGAGGGCCAATCTTTCTCCGATATTTCAATGGGCGTCGACGATCGACTGTTCGGATGTTTGATAATTTACACGAGTCAATTGTACGGTCCGATATAATGAATATTTTGTTGCACCGATGTAATTCCAGTGGCATTTTGAAAACAAGACGATTTTTTGTAGAACACCCGGTTAAATTAGCGAGCCGAGTGTACGGCCCGACGCAATCTCTGACATAAAATCACGCAGACTCTATTGGCTCCCTTGATTCAAGTCGAGAACACTTTCTCGTTACACGAATCTGTTTTATGACTTTGGACGACGAACCCGACCGTTACATCGCCCATTTTCCTATTCACCCTCGTCCCCGTTTAACCCTCGAGTGAAGCGTCTCTCTTGAGAAAAAAAAAATCGTAGTGTACGTCGGTGTATTTATGTAGACGGCATCTGTGTTACTAAGTCCTCTTCGTCTGACCACGAGATTACGGCAAAAAGTTGATACTAGGTCGTTTCTTCTGTCGCGAGAGACAAGAGAGAAAAGGAGACAGAGGATGGAGCTCTTGGTTGATACCCAGGGAAACGCGAAAGAAGGAAATTGGCGTGCTTCATTATACGAAATCGCCTGTATAAAACGGACATTGCCAGCATAGGCAGCTATCAGGGACGCGGGAAGTCGGTTATCGTCGTAAGCGCGCGCGGCGTCGTTGTGTTGCCAGGTATATTCGGCCCTAAGCGGCTCGTCCATTTTACCTGTTTAAAATTGAACGCGTCAACGCTAAACCGCCGTTCACTTTATGAACTCTCGACCCCACCGGGCGGAAATAAATTCTAATTAACATAACGGCTCCGTCGAGATGAGGGAGCGGCCAAATGTTCGTACGAAAATCTCGCGAAAGAAAAATAGAGACGAAGAGAAATTTAACGCCGGCACGTATTATTAACTGATAATCGAGAGAAGTTTCAATTTCCGATTAGAGTCTCGAGAAATGTGAACTTTACTCGGGCACTGATCGAACGTCGCAGCCGGAGAGAACAGAATGTATGTACGGAGTTACGAAGTTTCCTATTGTTCCCTATTCCTCCGTGTTCGCAAGAAATTCGCAATCGCCACCGCGAATAGACAGCACGTCTCGATGGGCAAAACACAAATTGCTGGAGACCCGAATGGCCCCGATTGTACCAGAGAACAGAGACGACGTGAGGAACGTGTGAAATCGACGTTTGATCAACGTTCAATTCTCAGATGTTACCCACTAACAGATTTCTCGGTAAGAATTGATTTCCTCTACTCGAGGAGATAATAAACAAAAATTAGGATCTTGAATTCCGACGATTAAATTAACCCTTTCGCTACCCCTTCGCACGTGCTGTGTGTACGGGTGCCGACTATAATCGGCGTCCGAATATTTTTCGAATCTAATAGCTCGTACTGAACTAAATCCTGCATATTTTACATACGAAATTCACTAAAGCCAGACAGATAAACGAAAAATCGTTTCGCCGAAAGGAGACTATCGCTTATACAAGACGAATCGGCCGGGTGTTTCTTGGCTAAATGGAGCTGTGCGGTCGGACAGATACGGCGTTAGATTATAATCGTGGGAATTGCGGCGAGAGTCCGTCATTAAATCGCGCAGAACGGCAGAGATTGTTTCGCAGCTGTTTGCACGGCAACTGAACAAGCAATGAAACGACTGACCGGAGATAGTCAACTAATTACGGCGTTCCTCACGGGCCAGAAAACAGAACAATGGTTGGTATATCGACATCCTAATCGTGCATCGAGATTACATAGAAGGATATGTGCCACGAGGCCAGTTAATTAACTGGCACGTGACATCGACGAACAGAATTAAAGTCGATCGACTAAACCTGGTGAAAATTCATTGGCACGATCGTGAACGGTATAACGAGCGGGTGTTCAATCTCGTTTTAAATTATTTTTCCTATGAAATTGCATTTTTCAAAAACGCTTGTTTTCGAAATAAATGTAGCGACGACACGGAATAAAACGGAGGCTGTGGTATCGTGAACAATAAACCAGAAAGCCTCGGTTGATATCGAGGCTCTCGATTCTACACGGTGTACGATATAGAGCCCGGGTGCAATCAATGCCGCAGACGACCGGAAACATAGCTTCTCCGAGCCGAGCGTGTATCGTTGACGGCGCTAAATGCCTATAGAGAAACGATAACGTCGCGCGGCGGAGGAGAGTCGTCGCTTCGAACGACAGCCCTTCAAGTGCACCGTCGACCGGAAGCTCGAGGTTATTGACTCGCCACTCGACTTCGGTGGTGTACAATACGCGTCTACGGGGGACGATTGGGCTCGTATCGACGAGGGAACAGAAGGCAGGAGAGCGATGCGGTCGAAACGGGCGAGCTACGTCGGTCGTAAAAGGATACGGGAGCACAAGGGATGGTAACGAGTAACGGGCAGACGGGTTTTCAAAACCGTAATTTCTCGTTCCCCCACACCAGGATACGGTACGTACGTTTCTCGTGGTTTCGAAAGAACGGTTTCAGGATAATTAACTCCGAACCGGGTCCTTCGACACGGTACGATACACGAAGAACATCGTCCATTTGTTCCGATAAATATGGGGCATGATAAAATGGTATAGAATTTACCGAGAGCATCGTGAACTAATTCCGCGTAATTTCACCGGGACGTAATTAATTAATGCCTCACGGGCACGCTAAACACACGAAACATCTATAACAACATCGTACACAAAATTATCGTACACGTTCTCGAATGTACGACGAGGAAAAATTGGATGTAATTTTGAGAGGTACCCGATAATTGTAACAGCTGCTGATCCGAGAGACGGATCGTTGACGGGGCGAAATTATATGGAAAATGATTACGCCGCGTCTATCTCGCGATTGGACCGAAAGTTTGCATAGTATCCGTCGGCCCGTCGATTGAAATCCAGGAATTTAACGGTGAACGGGAGTCACTCACGCGTTCCAGTTACGAAAGGAATATATCTGCGGCATACAGCGGCGATGATTCAATCGCGGCAATGTATTCGCGATCGAGTCACCTTTTCGTCGGACAGTAGCGCAAACGTAACGCGTGCAAACATCGCGTACCGTCGGCTAATAAACGAGGACGATCGATCCCGTCGACGGTTAAGCTGCGAAATGTGGGTTCACGATTTTCGATGGCCGAACAGCGATAACGTGACCGCGCCGCGCGACGTACACGTCCGGTGCCGGGCCGGTGTTTGGCAACTCCAGCGGTCGTCATCCGGCGAACAAAATCAAATTGCTCCGATGTACATAATGAACCGTGATTAGCCTCTGCCCGGCGGGTACCGAAGTTCGAAAATTGCTTTCAAAGACAGTGATACCGGGATCGATCCATCGGGATCATCGGCGCTGGAGAATGTTCCATTAATTACGCGGAAACCTTCAGCTAATCAATGGGTAGTTAGTGGCCAATGGTTGGCTCGCATCAATAATCACTGGGCAACGTGGTAGTACAGTACTGGGCTTTGATGCGCTAATTTACACCACGTGCATTAATGCCCTTGTCTCACCAGCCTGGAACTATGATTGTCTAAGTGCTTGTACGAGCCTAGGACAGGTATGCGCAAGACGCCGCGAACAAGGCGATATATTGCGGTGAACGCGGCCGGTAAAAGCGCCGATACTACCGCATCGATCACTCCGAACGATCGTACGCAATTCAGCTACGAATAACCGTTGAATCAACGTTTCGCCGACGCGAAAGAATCACGGAAACGATCCTGACGAATTACTGATATCGCGTCTTTCTCAGGAATTTGCCGTCCTCTGCTTAAAAGTGAATTCGTATAGCAAACGAACCGACGATAACCGGAAACGCATCGCCGGTTACAAAGAAAATCAGAGTTAACCCGGGGACAAAGTAGAATCTTTCCATCTCATCGCCTCTCTAATTTCAGCTGCTCGTCGCGGGCGAGTAACGAGCTGGCCGGAAAGAATAGGAGCCGACTCTCGCTGGTTGCCTCTCGTGATCCGTCTAGTTTTCAAGAAAAAGTGCAATCGCGGTAACAGCACGCGATTAAACGGGGAACAATGCCGTAGAGTCCGAGGTTTCCCAAAATTCGCGACGCGACAATGAAAACGTTCCCTCGTTCCCCAACCCACGTCCTCGTTGCCGTGCTAGCCTACCACGGTGTATCTCTCGCCGCTATACTTTCCTACGGTCCGTTATAAATATACCGTGTAAACGTCTCCGTGACACCGGGGTCGTTCCTCCGTCGCGCTTCCGCGGCTTCCGCTTTCGAGCGGCGACAACGCTCGAAACAATGAGCTCGACCGCTCCTGCCGTCCCTCTGCTTTCCTTCCCGGAGCCTCCCCCCCCCGTTCCACCGAGCAAACTTTGGCTTTTGTCGCGACGCGCCCGGGGAACAAGCGGCGGAGAAACGAGAAAGAAGACCTCCTGCTTGGTTTATGACCGAAACAATACTTTTATCTTTCGGAATTCGTCCTCGGGTAACCCCGCGACGCGATGCCGTGCCGGGACTTGCCTAATTAGATTCAACGCCGTGAGAAGACTAAATGACTGTCGCGACGAGTGCACCGCGCGGTGTGCCGCGACGTAATAAACTTCTAAACGACGAAACAATGAACGCGGAGAATTAATAAGTTCGTTAACGAGTTACACCGCTGTTCGCGTTTAATTAAGTCGAACCCGCGAACGAGATGACCCTTTTTTCATATCCCAGGATTCGCAGCAAGAATCGCTACGCTTCTTCGAGGCGATTTTTCGCTATTAACAGTGAGCGAAATTTCTCACGTGAATTTAAAAATTGCACGCGGGTACGATTCCCTTCGCATGGATCTGCTATTCACTTAGTTAATCTCGCTCGTCGTACTCCACGCGATGCGCTCGTATAATCTCGGTAATAATTCTTCCGCTCCCTCGAAAATATTGGTGCAAAAATGATTTATCATTACCATTATGCGTCCGCGTAATACAAAGTACGACGTGCAGTTGGAATAAAACCGAGATTTGTCCACGGAACCTCGTCCACTCGATCACGTCTAATGTCTTATTGCGACAACTTAGGAGATTTTTACAAAGCGAATCTGTACGCGAGAGAAGCAGAAAGTAGGAAAAGGAACGGGCAAAAAGAGTGAAACCTGCGATTCATTTCGATGCCGTTATCGTGCGACCGTTAGAAAATCAACGCGACGGTGAAAAGGAGAAAGGAAACAAAAATATCGACGCTGCTCGAGTTCGCAAATGGGTACGGGGAGCGTTGGAACAAAAGTGGAATGCCACGAATTTCGTTCGCGTGGTATCCACGATGGAGTCTGACCGGGCCGCGCCGGAGCGGCATCGAACCTGATAAAGGAGAAAGCCCCGATATTGGTCGAACGGTGGAATGCTCCCTCTTCGCGTCCAACAACAAGATTTCTCTCTGTACCTTAGATATATATATATATGTATAGAAATCTCCTCGGCCTTATGGACCCGATCGATGGACGAAACGAGAGACAAGCGGCGAACGAGGGGGCAAGTCGTAAGGGAGACGACGTATAATAGGAGACCCTGGGTATCCCGAGTTAAAAGAGAACTCGAGAAGATCGAGAGATTGCGATTGATGGAAATACCGTTAAGCGACGATACTCCTACCGCTGTTACGATTAGACGTTCCCGCGACGCGTCGGCTGCCGGAGAGCAAGCCGGAAAATTGAATTTTCGTCGGGTTTGAGGGATAAAAAATTCGAGTGGTCGTCGCGTCGAGAAGAAAGGAGCACGAGTGTCCGAAGACCATCTTAGACAAAGACGTGAAACCAGGAAGAGCGATTTCCTGAGCGCGATCGAAGCATCGGAATTTCGTCTCCTCTCGATTCAGCCACTTAACCGGCGCGAAGAACGCCAGAAGTAGGGGAGTGTTATCGAGCGAGGCTAAACGAATTCGTATAACTCCGGGGGAAAGGATTGGATTCATCGCGGGCGGCGTCCCGACGCGACGTTCCACTGTCTATTTGTCGACTGAAATACGAAGTGTTCGGCGTAGCTGCCGCATAAAACACGCATTATTCTTAACTTTTTCCTGGTCGCAGATTCGCTGACGGAAATCCCGAGGGTGCTAAGCAAATCTGTCCCTATCAGATACAGAACGACATTACCGCGAGCTCCGGCCTCTTTTCCCGTTTTCTGCCCCGGGCTACGACGTCGGAGATCTCGAGGACAAGAGCAACCGTGATTGCCGCAGCGGACGCGTTACGAATTCCTTATCGATCATCTTTCCATTTTACCATGTAATACTCGCGTTTTCTTACGGTCAATAAAAAAAACTGCGAATATTTTCCGATCGTTCTCATTAGCCCTCTCCTCTATCTCAATCTGTACTCCGCTGATCTAAACCGGATCGACATGCAAGCTAAATTAAACATCGAGGGGTGCGCTTGATGATAAATATACGGAGCGAGATATTCGACACGGACGATCAGGACAGCAGGAGACGCGGGGACATCGTCTAGCAGATAGCGTGAAATAAAAGAAAGCCTGTCCTTGGTGCGGGATATTAAAAACAAAGGTGGGTTCGCGGCGCGGGTTCATTTGAAACGTGTTTCGCGTGGGCCGACGAAGGGGGTTTGAAACGCGTCGCACGGCGACTGCCGGCGCGGCGTGCGGAACGATGATTGTTTCGCCCCTGCACGCGCTATTGTTTCGACGCGTGTACGTACGTTTCCACCGCGAGCCAAGAGGGCCAGAGAAAGAGAAGAAATGAGCATAGTTGCCGCGGTTGTCCGTCAACGAAAAAAACCAAAGGGGAGGACAAAGAGCAAGGGAAAAAAGAGCAACGGGAAAGAAAAATGTTTACGACAGATGCATATTCATGCGGTGCGACGCTCTTGTTCCGGTTCAAGAGACGCGGATTAATATGCATAAAATTATCCCGTTTCTGATACGTCGAAGTATTGCGTTGGGAATAAGATTTTATAATACAAGTATGTGAAACTACGGGTCAAGAGGGACTTTTTCATTTCTACTATTATTACATCTCGATTGGAATCAGTGAAAAGATTAACGCGAATGAATCGATACTAATATGACAAGAGTTTTGAATTGCTGAAGATATTTATGCTATTCTCCTGATTAAAATGATAGCACACGATATTATTTCGAGTCACTTAACAGTGACTTAGTATCTTACATGAGTAAATAAGATCTGAATTATATCGTATTTGATGTCACTTCAATCAAAAGCAATCTCATGAATATGATATGAACAACAATCAAAAAGAAAGACACTTTGCAGTTGTCTCTTAACTTAATATCCCGGTTCTTATCTCGTATCTCGAGTTTTGAAACAGAATCCCGTTTACTCTTTCGAGGCATTCGGCAAAAAACGGCTCGTGTTACCAGGAAAAGAACTACCTTGTGTTGGACACACATTCCTGTTTTTCATTCGCGCGTTGTTTTGCTACGCCCGAGGTTCTCGCGACGAAAGTTAGCATCGACGCAGGAGTATAATGCAGTTCGAGCAAAGAATACTCTGTTACTTTCCCTTTAAAAATGTTTCCTATTAAAATCTATGATCTCTACGATTTAACGAGCGCTTTTACAATTATATCTGCTTAATTGGGATCAGTAAAGATCCACTAATAGTGATGCCTATTTGCTCGATACGATATCATTGGAACGGTTTACTTACAGTCTACAAATACATATACGACGTTTGATATTAACAGTTTGATGACTTACCGAGAACGACGAGTTTCACAGCTCTCCCGGTAAGTATCTGGCCCTGGTCGTCCTCCAGCGTGCAGCCCCATGTACCATCATCTTCTAATCTGACGTTGTCTATGTGCAACGCTGCCGTGATTGAATCGCCAATATATCTATGTCCAGTCCCGCTCATCTCCGTCCTCGTGTTGATCGTAATCATGTCCACCGGACTTCCCTCGTGCAGCCATGTCGCTGGTCGTCTTCTATAGCTTCTAACAATACAATCAATTCGATTCATTATAATTAGGTAATTGATCAGGTGCCAAACGCGATACACGTTTCCATAACGCGACTCGACCGAACAAATTTTGAACACAAGCTACATTTCAAAGTATTAAGAATTCCCCCCTCAAAATCTTTTTAAAGAATAAACAAACAATAAGTATATCTGCTATCCATCGTTACGTAATTGATCCTATGAATTGGAAATGCTACTTACATCCGTCTTCTAATTTCCCAGTCAAATCACAGTCACTGAATAAATCACTTTCTTCGAAACAAGGAGAAAAGTAAAAGAACTCCTCTCCAAGAAATAAATCAAAGAAAACGAACAAGAATCTATCTCTGTACGAGTGTGCAACGAATTTCGATTCGCTCGCGCGTATTCGATTCGCCTGCGTCTATAAAACAGGTGAAATTACCTGGCCCCGGGCAACAGTAGTCTCGTGTGATTCTCCTCGAGCTCGCACGGCAGTATGACTTTGCTGTGAGGTTTTACCATCAGCTCCAAGGGTGGCTTCGACGGCGTGGCGACTGTATCTAAGGAGACTGGAACATTGGTCGGAGCGGAGGAACTGGTAGACCATAAGTCCTCTTCGGGGGCTAGAAGGGCCGCGGGCTGTGCCACCTCGTCCGACAGAGAGATCACCGTTGAGCTGGACGTCGTCGTTGTACTGGTGGTGCTCGTCGTGGTCCTTCTCGAACGACGTCCTCCCTCCTGCCTGCCACGGAGTGTGAAAACGCCGGCTTCGTTCACCGAACCTGCGTTTCCAACAGAGAATGCACCACACCGTTAGCGATAATTACTTTCACTGTTCAACAGGTTAAAAGTGCAACGCTCGATAGCGAAAATGAAAGTCACGAACGAAATTCACTGTCAATTAATCGAGAAATTTCCAGAAGAATGGCGACGCTACGAATTGCGTCGCAATTGACGGCAAACAGGCAGTTAATAGCGTCGGTAAGAATAAGAACGCCGGTTTTTGATAATAAAGCTAAGACGTAGAAGAACTCACCCGCTTTCACATTATTTGTACGACACTACAGATTTTTACGGCTCTCGCGACTGCACAAGGATACGAACAGGTCCGCACTTCCTCCCTCGACAAAAAACGATGGCGTACTGACCGGCACAAAGCTCTTCGCGGCGCGGTAGACACCTGACGCGCTAATCGCCAGCTGATTGGTTCGCGCGAATCTCCTGATTCTGTCTTCTCGAATGAGCGAGAGGGTAAGTACAGTCCGAACAACAAAAGTGGTGAATAAATTGTTTGAAAATTATTAATCAGCTGATTGGTTCGCGCGAATCTCCTGATTCTGTCTTCTCGAATGAACGAGGGGGTAAGTACAGTCCGAACAAGGAAAGTGGTGAATGAATCGTCTGAATTAAAACGATCGTTTCACACGCAACAAGTATTCATTACAAGAGTGTTAAAATTATTAATCAGTATTATTCTAAGAATTGTGGGAACAACAACTCTCAACGATCGGCTACAGGACGCAGCTACGAGCGTACGTAAATTAAATACAAGCTAATTAACGTTACATTTTTTTCTCTAACCGTAAGTACAATTTTAATTATTTAGATTCCAAAAGTTTGTCGTGTCAAAGAGAACTACTTTCACGATGTACACAAGCGTTCGTTACCGTTTTATTTAATTAAATTTCGACATTTAATGAGAATGATGCGACGGTCAGAAAATCGCGAAGTAAACGAGGTTACATGCAAGCAAAGGGGCTTCTTAACTAAATAGTGTTTCCAACCATCGATCGATTCTCCCGAAAACTGTCTATCAGGCTCGGTCGAGCGGGGCTGCACGAGGAAAACTAATTATGACTTCGATGGACCGCAAACAGGTATAACTATCTAGTCAGTAGAGATAAGGTTGCTTGTCGATCCGTGTCTATATTCTACACGTAAATACAGCCTCTCTTCGGCTGAAACGAAGCTAATGCTAATTATTCCCAAACGATGACGTGATCTAAGCATTCTTTTAGTCCTAACCAAATAACAAATTTTTCCCACTAAACGAAACTAACAAAACCGAGTAACACAACTGGCTGTTCGTAAAATCTCAAGAACCGAGCAGCTTTGTAAGTCGAATATTTCATAGTATCATAGCAATCGAATTTGAAATGCTGGTACTTTTATTAGCATTTGGAATAAAATTCTAGATAGCATTGTTTAATTAAATCTTAGTATGAATAGAAGCAATGAACATTTCAACATGGAAAGGGGGGTAAATTTTAAGTATAGTTAATTGTTGAACGAAAGGAAAGTACAGGTCAGATTGAAGCTCGATTATTAACCCGTTAATTTCCAGCGATCCGATGCATCAGTTACGTTTAAGAATAATTTATAACAGGCCTGGCAAGGGTTAAGAAGGATATAGGACAGAATTTGAGCAGCGATGAAGGCATCGGGCCGCTGGTTACACGCTAAACTAAACGCATCGAGTGGACGTTGTTCAACGTCGATGCATGCATAATTCACCCGCTGTATCCATTCATTATTCATGTCGTGATCAATGGACGTCGACAACCACGATCTGTATCTGAACACGTCGCCCTGGCGGAAAGTGAAAGGGCGACACGAAGAGGCCGTCGCGTTCGCTCGAATTTCGTGAAACGAAAGAACCACGTCTGTCTTCATCAACGACGATGACGACGACCTGGTATACAAGTTTGCCCTGTTCTGTGTTTGACAAGCATTTTATTCGCTTGACAACTAATTTTTATACGAGTCGTTAAAGGCAGTTATGGAATTATAAAGTCGTAATTATAATCGATCGATCGGATACTGGTACGTAATGTCTGATACAAATAGCTGCAGCTGTATATTATGAAGAACAACAAAGGGATTCGTGTTATGGAAATTCGCGCCGCCAAACTCGAATTTCATAAAACAAAGGGGTTAACCGCGTGAACTGTGTAGGGGGGGTGGTAAAAATCGATATCGCGTCGAAGGAACCTCGTTACCGATAAATTCGATATTATGAGGTTGATATTTGCACGGGTGGGGGGGTTTACCGCGCCGGGAAAAACGGTATCGATAAATATCGAGCGAATTTCCATCCGGTCACGATAAATTGCTCCTCCCGAAAATCAACACCAATAAATTCAGGGTCGTGGAAATCGGCACCGATAAATTCGGTGTCGTAAAAATCGATGCCGATAAATTCCGTCCCGTACAACCCTTCGCGTGGCCGACGGGGATGGCAACTAAATTTCGGGTCGTGATAACTGGCCGAGACGAGCGGAGGGGATAAATTCCGAGTCGCAGACGTCGAACAGCGACCCGGGAAGATCGCCGGGTCGTGGAAATTTCGCTTGATGACAAATCGGTGTTCGCGTCGGATCGAGAAGACGCGATATAAATTTTGCGTCGTGGCACGCGACATCGATGAACTCTGCTGGACTCGAATCTTTCATTAATCAACTCGCGATACGACCCAGTTGCGCTGTTCTACCGCACGTGCCTACGCGTACGTGAAACGACGTGTACACGCAAGATGAAACTGAACGCGTTGCGAAACGGCTCGACAAAAATGGATTCGGTGGCAGTAGCAATTGGAAACGATGCGTGGGCGAATTTGTTTTGACGCTCGCGCGGCTATTAATTAAATTCAGGACAATTAAACTCCCAGTTACTCAATCGTTAAGCGTCGTCGCGTAATTGCGAGCGTTTAATTTCACGTTGTAGAAATCAAATGCAGAAGTCAAATGGCGCGTTAATTGAGCGCCGGGCGTCCAAGTGCGAGGGAAAGAAATCCGTGTACGTGCCCAAAAAATATTAGCCGCGTTCCGTCGGGCGCAGATATCGTTTCGCAACTTCCGCTGAGGTTTACGGTCTCGTAAAATCTTTAAGGACAGAGGTCGGAACAACCGAAGCTGCTCACGACGAACGTGCTGGCCGCGTTTCATGAAATCGCGAGTAAGTACGAAAGATAACCGCGGCGAAACGGCTATCTCATCGCGTGGTCTCTTTGTTACTCGGCAAGTATCCGCGATAAGCGACGCATCCCGCGACGACAACGGAACGGTAACAAACGGGGCCGAAAGAGAAAGAAACGCGGAACTGAGGACGATGAGAGACGCGACGCCCGAATGCTGTGACGTTTTCATGCCCGCACGTTTGCATATATGCATACGAACCGCGACAGTGCGAGGTTGTAAAGCGGTTAAGAGGATTTGTCACCTCGTGTCACTGGATAAACTCCTTTTCCTTCGCTCGCGAAACTCCGCGCGCCCGTTACTACTTCGGTCGACATCTTCCAGGACACGATTTGAGAGTCCCTCTTCTCCCTGTCTCCTTCCGTTCCCCGGTCGGTCCTCTCACCCTTTTACCAAACACCGAAGCGAATCCAAACTCTGCGTCCCGATTCCTTTTGTTCGCGGGCGCATCAAACATGAAATATGCGAGTTCGCTTGGGGAATTCGAGTAATTTGCGAAGAGGAATCGGCGGAAACTCAACTCTCGTCTTTAATCCCTGCCGAAATACTAGATTTGTCGAACGTTTCACGAGCTCACCGGGAACGTAGCGCGGGTCGGAGGAAACTTAGCCTCGCGAAACGCATGTGATACCGTGGAAAGTTCTGCTGGAACTTCTTCCGGCTTCCGCCTGCAGCCATCTCGGAGCTATAGGATTTAGCTACGTCGAGCTATTAATCGCTACTTATTTCAGAGCTTAATGGGGCCGTAAAGAAAATCGTTCGAGGACACTGCCACCCGGCGGGGTGAATTTGTTGCACCCACTCTACGAGTGCCAGACGTGCACAGCTGTGAGCTAGAACCGTTTTAATGGTCGCATTGTGTCTGTTTCGTCGGGCACTCGACTTTGACAGAAACGTGGCGTAACCGGGGAACGCGATCGGTATTTATCGTCGCTACTCGTCCCGTTTTATCGAGAGATATGGATTTCAATTGCTTCGCGGATCTTTCAGCTCTTGCCTCATCGTTTCGTCCTCCTCCTACTACCTTTTATGGAAACCGAGTGAAACAACGCGGGAATAAATTGAACGCCGATACCGACTGAACTATATACATTGCTCTTGTTTATCTTTGAAAACGTATTTATCTTGGATGAAAACAAACCGTGGAAAGATGGAAAGTATGTCGGTTGATAAAATCCGCGAATACGTCTGTCAAAGGTATTTCGGTACTTCATCGAAAATACGTTGAGGCTCGCGGGAATCGGCTTATGCAAACAGCGAAGACGGAAGGTGGCAAACAATGGTAAAACAAATGAACGACTGCGCTCCGTTCTCGAGTCTAACGATTTCGACCATTCACCGTGGACGGTTTATTAAAAAAAAAAAAAAGTGATATCGCGCGATGTACAGTACACGAGTGGGATTCGTTTTAGTAATATTGCAACGTTCATATCCGTTCACAAATATTAGATCTGCACTGTACAAACGACGGGAGGTATTCAGCGTTTTCAAATTTATACGAATACCTCGGTCATAACTAGCGGTGGTTATTAAATTTACCGAGATTGTTACTAGAGCATCGTGAACAGAGACGTTCGACGATGAGCGATGGGACGAAAAATGAGTTGGCCCGCGGCCGAAAATCGAATGGGGAAAGGAATCGTACGTCAGGACGTACGAGCAGCGAAAAAAGATGCAATGCAACGTCAGCTTTGTGTATAGTATAAAGCGATAAAGATCATAGACCGTGTCTCTGGAGCACGTCTAGCAGAGAAATAAGAAGTATGAAAGCCGGAGGGAAGGCGGGTAAAAATGTGAGACTGAGAAAAGAAAGGGACGGAAACAAAGGGAAGAGCTGCGTACAGAGAAAGGGTGGAGAAGGAGCAACGAAAGAATCCAGCGGTATGGATATGTATCGCCAGGGGAATTTATCTTTCGCGCGGAATTCGCAGCACGAACGTCTTTGATGGCAACCGGAGTGATTCTCACCGAGGCTATACCTTCTTCTATCTCTACCGTCCCGCCCCTCGGTCCTCCGCGTCCCGCAACTCTAATCTCTCTTCACCCTTTACCACCCCCCCCTCTGTCCTCGGTGTCATCCCGTGCTAAGCCCTCTGTAATACCCTCTGTTACGGAAACAGTGACGAGCCGGTGCTCGTTCCGGTCCCCGTCCGGTAATTCCAATCGCTGCGATGGCCTCCGTTAACTAAGATCGACAAACAATTACCGATGCGGCGGAGAGCGACACGCGAAATTTCGATCGACCAGAGTACGTAAAATATTCTTGCGACTGCCTTCCTCGTTCGCCGTCGGAGAACCGATTCTTCCCGTGGAGAGGTGTTCCCGCACAAACGGAACGAACAAGCTTTAAACCCGTCGATATTTATGTTCTACTCGATTAACGTTCTACGGGGCAACCTTTAATCGAGAGAAACCGAAATTCGTTCTCGGACAAGACATGAAATTTAATATCAGGTTCGATATTGATTCGAATTCGAGTGTTGAATTTATACGGCTCGGTTACGCTCGCCTTGGACGAGGGGATATGCCCGGTCGGGAAATACCTTTGTGTCCGTTGCTTCATTTTACGTACTCGTTTTGTTTAAGCGACGAGCGAACAAGCTCAACGGGTGAATTTCCGTTTATGCGACCCAATAATCGAGAGCCAGGAAATGAAACTTCATGTAACCGCTGCGTAAGATTTAACTTTATTTCATGTCGGATCGATTCCAATCTACCGTACCACGTATCCTGTCTCGTACATACAGTCTTCCACTAATTTTACGCGAGTCTCTCTCTCTCTACCTCTGCTAAATGCGAACGGGAATAAAATTTATGATAAGCCGTAGATCACGATTTGGACATCGTTATCCTTTTACACGTTGCTCGTCCGTTGCAATCACGTACTGATAAACTGGTAGAATAAAAGCGAAATATAGTCAGGTTGAAAAGGCGTGGAACAATGAATAACGAGTAACGGCGACGTCGGTAATACTTGCACGAAATACTACGCCTCGTCAGTAAGAGAAGATCGTCTGTCGATCCGAAAGAAGTCCTCCCCAAATCCTCCGATCTTCAGGGGCGCGTTTCTTTGACGGTTCTCGTTACAGAAATTACATTATACATATATATATATATAGGGTCGAAACCGTTTGCCGCACGGAGTTCCATTAACAGCGGCGTTATCCATTCGGTGCCGGCGGATTGCTCGGGATTCTAATCTGACCGCAGGGCATGCCTTCTAATATAGATAGGCTTGATTAATTCCGCGGCAACGCAGTAATGCGTCATCCGATCCGCGCGCGGCTACTGATCCCGGTGCGATTAAGAGCGGCGTTCAGGCGACACCGAAAACGAGCCGAGATTCAGAGAGCGAGATCACAAGCACCGTAGGAACAAGCTGCTGCTCGGTCAGTATCATCGGCTAACTATGCAAATTAAATTGGAGAACTCTCCTGTCCAGACGAGCGTCGTTCATCCTCCGCGTCCTAAAAATCGTCGCGACCATCCCTCTGGTCGACTCTGCCATTATCGAGTTCTCTCTCTCTCTCTCTCTCTCTCTCTCATATCTCTCTCTGTCTCGCTATACAACTGGCACAGAGGCCACGCATGCTGATTGGAGGGTTAACAGGCTCGACGGGATGTGCCGGTGCGGATCGATGCTTCGATTGTTGATCCTTTAGTATGGATTAGGACAGTGCGAATGCTGATTGGGAGAGATTGATCTATTTAACGTTTAGGGAATTCGAAACGGCGATTGTTCGTTTGAAATTTTTACTAGCTTCGTACTATAAATCGTCGACTAAGACTGCTGTTGACTTTCTTTCTTCTTTCAACGTACTAAAAAAAGTATGACCCGAAGCTAAACGATCGACCGATTGTTCATCGTTCGTATAAAAAGTGTGCGATATAAATGTTTAAAAAGGGTCGTCGGACAATTTCTACGGAGGCCGGATCCTCTCCGCTATTTGGAAAGTTACGGTAGTAATTCCAGGCTGGCCGCGTGCCACGATCACGTGCCCGCAGGAAAATCTTCGCTGAAACAAGCTCGGCCGCGACCCACACGTAGGCCAGGGCTCCGGTTTTCGGGGGCACAGATATCGAATGATTGATACAGTTTCCAGCGTCGGGCTCACGGGTCTCGCAAGTTTTCTGAAGCCCCGCCAAGAGGCGAGAGCCGGACGTCGAATGTGCCGGCACCGTCCGGTGTGCGATGCCAAGCCGGAAATCACCACCCGCCCGTTTTCCATAGGTCGAAAAGAAGCTGGTCCACCGAACCCGCGCGCATCCCGCACGAACCGATCCACCTCCGTCCTATCTCTAATTGTTATCGTTCCGCATCGATCGTTTTGCATAACCGATACGCGACGGGAATGCGCCAAAACGAGGACGGACCGTGCGCTCGTGAATCGTCCGAAAGTTTCGAGCTCCTTTTGTCGCGTCGGCAACGGTCCGCTCCGGCAAAACTGTTTTCCGGTACGAGTACAAACCGAGTGAAATGCGGAACGGCGCGCGTACCAACCCCCGTCTTTTTATCAGCACGAGTTTGAGGCGCAGCGATAAAACTGCTGTCAGTACTAAAGATTTGATGCTCGCAACTGAACGATACTGTTCCTATGACGCACCCGGAGGTTAGCCAACTGGTTCTATGAGCAACGACGATAAATTTATTCACGAACACAGTGTGTACACTAACTCGTGGAAAAGAATTTTAGCCTCTATCGATACGGGGAAAATGTACGTTGAAATTACCAGACATTTAGAATCGTCTATACCTTACGTAGCAATGAACGAGATAACGATATTACTCCCGGCTATGGGAATCCTCGTGAAAGAGAACACGAACCAATTTGCAGTTCGTTTCCAACCGGATTTTATTCATTCGCGAAAGAGTCTCGCTCCGATAGCATCGGGGCGTTCTTCCAATACCGGTAAAATATTAATTAAACTTCGGTCAGTGTGCAACGCCGTGGGATTGCCGCTCCTCGATGGAAGTCACCGTAACCCGCCGCCGCGACTAAGAACTTCGTTACTCGCCATTTAATAACGAACACCGTTCTGGTCTCCCTCCCCGTCCCTATTACGGTCCGTCGTCGAGGTTACAAGCGGCGATTGTAAAAGCGAACGTGATTCTCCGACGCTCTGCACTCCGGGCGGGCAATCCCGACGGACGGCCCGGGCGGCGAGTTTCCGGCCTTCGGCTCGTTTCTTTCGTTCGAGGGCACTCGACGTCTTCGTTAGCGGTATTTTCTGACAGCGCAGAAGAGGACTCCCGGAAGAGATCGACGTGAGCCCCCCTCGCGTCGCGTCCCTCGTTTATTCCCTCTTTCACCGCGTGGCACGTCGATCGTTCACGGTGAACCGTTCGATCCACTAAATCACCGGTACCACGAGCGAGCGACGTTATTAATGAGGCACTAATAGCGGCCGTACGAGGACCACGTTTCGTATTCCCGCACGACCGGCTCTCATCGTTCGCCACTTAGCGATAATTGTTATCGTGGCGAGGATCGGGCTTCCGGTACAAATCGGCCGCTATGAAAATCGATCATCGTCTCCGCCCACCGGGCCGCTCGACGGCCGAATTTCGAATTTCATTTACATATTACCGTGTACTCTTCGTCGCCGGGCGCATCGCGTGTACCTACGATCCGGACACGACCCGGCCTAGCGATATTTCGATTTATTTTATTCAATATGTGCATGTTGGGTTAAGGGATAGCCTCGGTATTTGCAATTTTGTAAACTGGAGCACGAATCCTCTCTGTTCCGTCGTGTCTGAGTAGAAACCGATATCACGGCGGATCTCCAGTCTGACCAAATACGATTTATACTACTTGATCTGTCCGATGGACTCCTGCCCGTCCGACCGTACGTGGTTCTATTCTACTCTCCTACTCGAGGAAAATCCCGAAAGATAACTCTTTTAACGAGCAGAAGAAAAGTAAGTGAAAACGCCGTCGTTTGATTGAAGTTACTAATTAAGGATGTATTGGCTATACAATCAATCCCAAAAGTTTATGTACTTCAGAAAAACTCATTTCCTATAATTAAAAATAGTGCATTTTTCTTCTAATTTCGATATTTAATGAGTTACGTATGATTATATGGC
>NW_017131496.1:138695-171642 GCF_001652005.2 Ceratina calcarata | reverse complement strand
ATCTATAATAACAAATTCAACATGCTAGCATTGTTTAAGTGTATAGCCTATACATCCTTAAGCAAATTCGACTTCGCGATCGATCGTTGATTTCGATCACAACGATTCTACGACCGGGGACGAATCGAAGTAGTTGCGACCGTAATGTTTGCGGTATCGAATAAAATTAGTTCCATTTGGTGTCAGACGTGCACCGCGACAGGCCGGTGCCAGTTGCGGTCACCGCTTCGTTTTATTTCGCACGGGACCGAATAAATTGTTTCGACTTTCGATGGTTCATTCTAAAGCTGGGTGTACGTCGCTCACCGCGAGCGAACGGGTCAGTTCCCAATACGAGCAAAGCGCATATTTTTACCGGGAGACAAGAGCAAAGGGGAAAATCTTTTTTCTTGTTGTCCGCGTTGGAACATTGGCCAAGCCGCTTTCATCGAACGGAAAAAGACGAACCCTTGTCTATCGCAGAAGTTAAGATCGCTAGGCGGTTTTATTCGCCGCTGTCAGACGCTGTATTCCAGTCGGTCCACAGGAAATTCTGCCTCGTTACCAATCGAAATAACAAGCCGGAAAATGGATAAAAGCCTTCGGCGCGGCTCGGTGAAGCTCGACGCGACGTGGCGCGGGCACCGCCTGGCTCTCGAGGAAACTGAAGCGCCAAGAAATAACGAGATTCGAGGTCCTCTCGCGCACACGGGCCTCGTTAAAACGCCTATGGAAGGCCGCCAAGTCTTTTTCGTCACTTATTTGTCAAACGATTGCCCCTTTCCCCCTCTGCTCGGCTCTCTCCTAAATTCGATCGATCTTCCTCAACGCTTAAGCAGAATCATAAACAACGAATTAACATCGATCACGTGCGCAGTTGGATCGCATCAGCGGATTTTTATCATCAATTCTTTAATAGCAAAGAGTCGCATAAATCTTCGAAAAAAAGAGAGGGAGAATCATCTTTTTCCAAGACGCGTCGTTCATTTGTACATAGGAAACGTTTTTTCGGTAAATCGCAAAGGCGTCGAATATATTTCAACCAAACAAACGGAATGGGACACTTTGACCCGTCGGGTGGCGAATTTGCGTACGAAAAAAGGGGGCTGCGTCGGTCGTTCGGTCGGTTTCGAACAACCGTCGAGTTCCGACCGGATGCAGGATTGGCCGCGGGGTGAAAAAATATCGCGAGACGTTTATCAACGCGTCAGTTTCACGGAATCCGTTCCGTTCGCGATAATTGATTATAAAAAGCATGGGAGGACGACGGCGGGGCCGGGGGTTGACGATAACCGTTTCCAGTGCTCTTTAAATCGAGATTTTATGGCAGTTACACGCCTGATTTTCGGAGATAAAATTCCCGCGCACGTTTTCCACTCAGGCTGCTCGGAATCGCGCAGTAAATCGTGCCGGACACTTTTAAGCCCTTGACACGTCCATTACGCGATTATTCCTAGCGCTATCGCCAACGGCGATATCCACCGTCGGATTTTATTAATGTAACCGGGGCGGCGGCGGCGGCAGCGGGCGGCAGTCGAGCGAACCGCGCGCGCCGAAAACTATCTATAGGCAAAAAAGAGAGATCACTACCGGTGAAACAGGGTCGTGGCCGAAGGTAAAGACCGGGACTGCACTGCGATGAGCGTTTATCAAAACGAACAAAGAGGATCGCGGTCCGGTTCCCGTGACCGATGACAGAGGAGGAGATCGCGAGGATCGGGGGGCGAAATTAGATCGAGCGGTCAGGAAGATGGAGATAGAACTACGAACACTTGCTCCGAATTTCCCGAGTGGATATTGTATGTAGGTAAGAAGCTTTCGCAATTAACTCGGCACCGACAGCGGGCCCGACGTGAAAATAAAAGTTGCGTGGCAACGGGAGGAAGATGTAACGAGGTGAAGCGTAATTGGCGAGAGCTGCTCGTGAAACTTTCCCGGCCCCGATAGTTCGTTCTTGTTGCGCGCTGCCGATGGATTAAACGCCAAAAATCATTCCATCAACAGCGGCCGACAGCGTTTCGTAAAGTTCGGTTTCAAGTTTCTAATTCTTTCTCGTAAATCAACGTCTGGACCGGCGCGCGCGCGCGCGCGCTCGGCCAAACGCGAGGAATAACCATTAGAACGCATTACGCTCGTAACTAAAAGCGAACACTTCCGTTGTATCGTAACGTAAGAAATAACATCGCAAAACTCGATCGAAGTCCCTCCCTTTCTCTCTCTCTCTCTCCCCCTCTCTCTCGTAGTTTAATTATCAGTCTATAACAATAACGGATATTAATTTTCCACAATTACTATACTCGGTGCAACGCGGAACGAGTTGTGCAAAATTTTATTCTCTTATGGATCACGCGGTAACAATCAAGCGCCGTTATTTGGGAATCATCTAATTATCGAATCGAGTAATTAATCAACTCCACAAATATGATATCCAAAAATATTTATTATCAATGCTACGTAAATCAATACGTTATTGTTTAGCATCGGCCCGAGTGAGGTAATCGATGAAATGAATTATTTCAAGAGAAATTTAAACGCTCCCATTCGCTACGCGCGCCGAGGACTCGTCATGATCGATCGGTCGAACAACGGGAACCGATGGGAGGAGCATCATGCCATTTAGCGTCACCTTTCCTTTCGACTTTTGACACGCGATCGCGTTCTATCACGTGCTCCGAAGTTCAACTACGTGGGTGCATGTGCACACCTGCTACTACTCCTGCCACTTCTCGTACACGATGTATCGCGAACCCTGGCCACCCGATTCGCAAATAACTTAATTCGCTAAACGATATTGTCAGTCACGCGTTTCATTAGCGAACTTGATCTTCAAAGGCGACCGAGGAACCAATTACGACCCAGCCTCTAACGATCCAATTAATAAACTGATTTCAACGAACGAACGGATTCTATTTTCTATGACTCGGCTACGTGATTTAAATCTTCTCCTCTGTTTAATCCGTCGAACCGTCGACCGATCGTGACTACGAATTGTTCGCGCTGGCTTTTTCTCCTCTGTCGACGGTATCCCCGGGTTTTCCGGGAGGCGGCGATAAAATTCAGAGATACGTCGGTACATCCATTATTCAGAAAGCGCGGGGGTGGGAGAACACGATGAGACGAGCTTACGCTTCCACTTTATTTCGCCTGTTCGTTTTTTAAATAAAGTTATCGGCTGCGAACTCCGACGAATCGCATAACGTCAAGTGAATTATGGTACCGGGCGAGATGACGGGGGTGGGCGGCGTGCCGGGCGAACGAAAGAGGGTGCGTTGACAAAGCGATTTGCCTCTTGTTACCTTCGTCACGTAGAGAAGAGAGAGAGTCGCTCTCTAAATCTAAATTGTCGGTAGATTCAAGGAGACTACGGACGGATAGACGCCGACGCGACCGTCGGGCTTGACTTATCGCCGGGTCTCACCCCTACGAGTCTCTAACTTTCTCCTCAGACAATCCGATTTTTCTGTCCACGCATCTCTCGCACACCGGAAGCTGTGACCGACGCCGAAAATACATTTCGCACCTTCCAATGAACATCGCGTTATTCATCCACGCGATAGCTGCGTCGTTCGTCAAAATCTCGACCACGAGACAACTGATATTTGCCCGAAACCGTGCGTAAATACTTGACGGTTTCGAGCGAAAAAGCGTCGTCGCGCTTTCCGCTGCGTCCGGAAATAATAAACCAGCGGAGAGATACGCGGTCGCATCGATCCAGGATGAACAGGGCGGACGCCAGGACCGGCGGCGGCAGACGGTGAACCGTGTGAAACCCGTCCACCAGCCGTTGGGTTTATTAGAAAAATTAAGCAAACAACCGGCGAGAACGAACGGGCGAGCTACGGCTATTCGACGAGTAATAAACATTATTGCCAGGGGAGGATCGGAACGGGCATCGAGATGCCGCCGCGTCGGAATCGCGCCGGGGATCGCCCCGGGTCCCGCTGTAACCATTTTTAAGAGGGAGAAACAAAAGCCGATTCGTACCGCTTCCGTGCCCGACACCAATAACATCTCCGGTCTGGCCGTCTGTATCGGAAAACGCTAAACATTCGGATTCTCGTGGCTTCGTTTAGTGTCACTCGTTTCATTTCCTACCGCGCTCCCTCCTGCTCCTCGTCCTGCCACCGTCGAGGAGCGGAACGGAGGATCAAAGTGGAGTAAGTTTCCTAGACAGACTTCCCGGGATCGTATTCGCTGCGGCGAACAATTACTAGGTACTCTCTCTCAGAGACGGAATCGTTAAGAACGGCATCGTTAAATCGTCTCTTGTTACCAACAGTTTTAATTTACGTTCAGATTTATGCCGCGTCGGTTCCGAACGAAAGTAGCTTTCGTACGAATTTCGTTTAAGATGGAAAAATCCCGTTACGTCCATCGATTCATTAAGACTTTCCAAGTCGACGGTACAAATTCACTCGTGTCTGACCGGCAGTAAAAATAAGAGTCCAATGGCTCGGAATTCGAATCGAGAACCGCTGATCACGATGAGAACATTAGTCCTTCTATCGAGTTAGCTCGCGATGCGATAAATTCGCCGCGCGAATTAATCCCGGCCGGATAGAAATCGGCTTGGTGGTAAAGGGCAGTAGATTTGTTTAGTCCACGTTCTATGTATAACCAGGTTTCGTTCTCGCGTAATCGGCTGAAAAATGCTCGCAAGGGTGAAACGATTTTTCGATATTCGAGCAACGTCGAAATTTCGACGCTCTCTCGCTCGTCCCGGGGCGGGATTTGAATATACGCGAGAAAGCGCCACCCCGGCCTGTCCGGAAATGTATTTATTAAACAAATACGAGCCACGCGGTTTCGTGCGTGCGAGAAATATAAATATGTAAATACGCCTCGTTCGCCAGCAGCCGCACCGGCGAGTACGTATTTTCGCGCTTCTCCGTTCCGTAGGGCTTTGCCGCACAGAAGTATTTAGCTGCGCCTGACTACCCGCGTTGAATCTCCTTTTTTTTTTATCAATCCTCGAGAATTCCTTAGAAATTTTCTTACGTGGCAGTCGAGGAGAAATCAGCATTGACTGAAAGCTTATAATTAGAAACTAAATCGGAACCGGCGTGTCCGATTTTTTGTTCGTCCGTCAGGAACGGTATAATTGAAAGAGGGCAGTGTACGATTTTTCGCGAGTCCGATCAGTTTCGTCGGAGGAAGAAGAATGACGACAGGTGCAGGTGAAACGCATCGCAGGGCGTTAATCGCGCACAGTTTTCTACGTTTTGTCGCAACGTTTATTTGTCCACTTCTGAAAGGCCTGGGGGGGCCGTGCGGTAAATCAATCTCCAGACCGTGACATAAATCTTTCTAACGATCGACCGTGGGCCGGCGGCCGCGGTGAATCTAATAGCGTCCGATCGATATTCCCGGTTTTAAAAACCGCTCGAAACAAACAGCTGCGAAATTGTCGGACGCTTCCTATCCAGATTTTCGCCACGTTCCCTAGGAACTTTCCCGCAACTTCTCAAAGTCGTTGCTTTACAAATTTTTGACGCATAGAACTTCGATTTGAACGTACGTAAAACAGCGGAACCTCGTACTTCTCCTCCGCTTTTACGATGCTTAGACGCCTGAAAGCTTTAGGAAGTTCCGAAGAGCGTCCAAAGAACGTCAGGTACATAAGATGAGATTAGACCGAGTTAAATCGTTCGAAATCTGTGCTAACGGTGAGCCACGCAAAAGCGAATGAATATTGAATAAACGCATAATCGACGCTCGATCCATAAAACAACCGACGAGAACCGAAAAAAAAATCCCATAATCGTTATTACACATAACTAGCTTATATAATTTTTAGTCTCGGTACTTCAAATACTATTTCGGTTCTACCGAATCGATACTTTTTATGTAATCAGTAGACTACAGATTTTTATACAGAATACAACATCGGTGATACCAATTTAGAAAATGGAACTTGTTTGATCCTGTGAAAAGAGCAAACGTCCCTGTTCGTGTTAGCAACAGGAAAACTACGAGAATCTTTAACGATCGAACATCACCGCGACGGTTTGTGTACTCGTATCCCGGTGTAATTCTTCACTGTCTCCGAGAAGCGTTCCTCGTGGAAGCCCAGGATCGTTATACGAGACATCGTTCGTTCGGGCAGCCCACACTCGAACTGGCCCGTTACATTATATTCAGGATTTAGTATCGTCTCTTTGTCAGCGTTGAAAATGGTCGAGGAAATCGTTCCGCGTGACCCAGCCCTGGTTTGTCATCGCGGGAAACATTGATCCTCTGGCACGGAGACATTGAATCGGAAAAAAAGTGAGGCAGAAAGAGAGAAAGAGAGAGAGAGATAGAGAGTAGGAGAAACGAGAGGGAAAATGGGACAGAGAGAAAAAAGCAGGGAAAACAAGATTTATTTGTTAGTGATCGAACGTTTTTTCAAAACGCAATTAAAAAGCGAGAATGGAGGAGAGTAGAAAAATTTGTAGGGCCGCGACCGTGTCGGGCTTTCGTAGTTTTTAAAAGCCTGTGAAAATGGCCACCGTAAACCGAGTTTATTTTGCAACGAAATTGTTACTCGTCCCTGAAGGCTCTCCGGCTGTAAAAACAGCCGTGGAAAAATATTTTCATCGAGGAAACGTTGTATAAGCGGCCTCTCCGAGCCGCTTTCTCCCTCTAACGTCGCGTTAATTCCAAAGAACAAAAGGAAACAAATATCGTCGCGTTTGTTCCTCGCGTACAGTAAAGTCTTCTGAAATCTCTTGAGCAGAGCGTTCTCTCCGTTTTAATTCGCGCTGCCCGCGTTTAAAATATCGCGGTGTTTACCAGCGGACTTTTTTCAAATTCGTTTAATATAATAAATCTTCGCATCGGGCGTCGGAAAATCCTCGGACAAACATGGAGAAGGAAAATCGTCGCCGATCGGGTCGGGGGGGAGCGCGCGAACAACGGGCGAACAATTTACAAGTTGAACGTGAGAGCACTGCGAAACGACCGCTCGTCGATGCGAATCTACTTCGCGAGAGAGGCGCTCGTATTACACTTGCAAAAAACGTGCTTCCTGCAGCGCCGTGACACACCTTCCTTTCGCGTATCTACGTTTTCCCGGGCCGGGCTTAAACGTTTCCCGGAAGTTTCCCGGAGTCTTCGTCACCTAATTTTCATTCGTTCGCGGAAACAGTGTCGCGTAAATAGGTGGTGCCGGTCTCTGGCACTCCAGTCGGCCGCCACCGTTGCGTCGCGGATAATTACCGCGGTGGCTCGACTCGCGAGCAAATTACAGGTGAGAGTCGCCCTCAAAAGAAGACCTCTTGATACTCACGCCGCGAACAGTCTCAGAAATCTGTAAAGCACGGAGGGAACGTGCAACGACACCGAACTTAGAAATTCGTTTTTCTAAACCGTTTCATCCAGCCAATTTTCGACTTTCTCTCAACCACGGATACCCAGCTATGACGTATCGTCGAAAACAGTGGAATACGAAACGCGTAAAAAGGTTAACAGTTCTCAACTATTCGCGGAACCTCAAGAAAGTATGTTCGCGTTTCGCTTGATCGCATTCGGAGCCGACCCGACTCAACCCTGCCGATTCCCCGATGCTTTCACCCTCCGTCGGAACGCGAAACAAACTCCGGGGCGCGCTCACACACACACACACACGGATTTTTGTCCGATATTTTTGCGCGGAGCTTGCGAACTCGGCTTACCATCGCGTTCCGGCTGCGGTCGACTGCGCGGCCTCGGTCGGCCGCGTTTGCTTGAAACCTGCCGAAGTTTGTCGGGTGAACTTGGCAGACCATCGCGTGGCTGTCCGTCGCCTTTGAACCGTGAAAATCGCGCGAACAATGGAACCGTGGACGAGCCGGAACCACGGGTCCGGGCATCAGAAAGAGAAAGACGACAAACGTAGCTGGGGCGAGAGAAGCCGCGGAAGAAGAGAGGAGCGACACGGAAACCGACCACCGCCAGATAGGGTGGTGCCCTGTGCTCGCGTTCATGCTCGACTTTCGGTCTTCCGACGATACACTTTTCGCGGAGTTCGACCCCCTGCCGTTGCAACGGTTTCGTAAATCCGTCGGCGCGCGTCAAACGGCGCGGAAGGTCCGTCTCGACCTACTTCGACCGCTTTCTTGCTTATTATTTACGACGTCGTCAACCGACGGAATGGGGCTTGTAACCGGTTCTCGAGACTGCGATCTTTCGCAGGCGTGTATCGTCGCTGCGACTTCGACTTTCCACGGGAAAGTGTTATTGCCGCAAAACTCTGCGAATTACCGATTGTGTTTCCAGGAGCAATTTAAAAATTCGAATCGTGTCGAGTACATCGCAAAGACAGACGAGCTTCCAGTTATATCGTTACGTATCGAATGAATTTTGAGAAAGACGGATCGGTTTCATTTTATGTCACGCCTCGATCGAAACGATGGCTGAAATGCTCGTTGAAGAATTTTCGAGCTCGTCAGCTATTTCGATGATCAATTTCTCAGGAAGCACGCGTCCGGGAATGGAAAGCGTACGAGGCATTCTGTGGCACATAAACGCCGTCTTCATAGCCAATGTTCGAGACAGCAGTCATTCAGCTTCAGCTACTTTTATTTCAACTCTGCGGTTTCCAAGCCGGGGGAAGCTGAAAGGTGATTCCCGCTTCGAGGCGCGTGTGTAATCTTATTTGCACTTTTCTGCAGCTTCTTCTCCCTTCCCCTTTTCTAAACTTCCCCCGCGACTAAATTTTCTGCGCGAACAACGTTCCGCAGGCAATGTACCGTCGGGTTTTATTGCGAATGGGAGCGCGCGTAGGATTAGCGGCCGAAAACTCGAGCCACTTACGCTTCTGCACGGCTTCTTACTTCGTTCTCCCGTGGAAATTATGCGGGTCGGCGTTCCACGGCCGGCGTCGGAGGCTACGTCTCAGCGGCAAGGAGCTAATATTCGGAGCTTAACAATGATACTAATCCGTGAACTACGACGCGATACGAACTTTGTTTGTCGCGTATACAACGAGATACCCCCATAGATCTGTGGAATGAACTAGGAAATGGAAAACATCGTCGAACCATTCAACGAAACGCGTGTCGGAACGTATCGGTAGCGAGTCGCGTTCGAGGATCAGTGAGAAGTTTTCCCTGTGAAGTGGAACGAAGCTCGCGGGAACGGTGCTCGAGATCGTCGATCCTTTTTTCTCTCGCCACTCGACGGGTGACGAAGCAGCGCTCGGCTTATTAGTGACCCAATTACTTAATATAACGAGCACACGGGGACGCGTGGCGCGGGGCTAAACACTCGACTGGGTTCGCGATTAAAAACGCACGGCAGGCAGGCAGGCAGGCAGGCAGTAGCTCGTCGCCCGGTTCCCCGAGAGGCTCTTTGAAATTTCGCGAACCGCGCGTGACAGCACGGGAAATGAAAGTTCAACTTAATTATCTCCGCATTAACTGTAAGTAACCACGGTGCCTGGCGCGATACAAAGGCAGACGAGGGAGGGGGGGGGAGAGGGTGACTGACGGGGCGACTTCGAACCAAATTCCACTGCAGCTTTTAGCGACCATCGAATTAATCCGGCGGAGGTCGATATTCCCAACCGAAAAACGGTGATCGCACCGTGCGCCAGCGGGACGAAGAACGGGGCGAAGAAGGAGCGAATGGTTTGCGAAGAAGATAGGCATTGTGTAACGTGTAACTCGCTTTCGAGTAATAAACGCCCGGAGCGACGCAAGTTTCAAGGCGAATGCCGCCTTCAGAATTTGCCGCGGTTAACTTTCGGGCGAGTTCAAATAATTGCGTTCCCTCGTTCGAACGGCAAACGTTGCCCGGCTCCGTGGAAATAATTTGATGAACGCGAGAGGGGGGAAAGAACCGTGTCTGGATAAGAACGTTGAAGAGTACCGGTCCTCGACGATAGTCGTGCAACAACGTTAAGTGCCATGTTAAGTAACGAGGTTCCGGTGCTTCGGTCCAAGTTAAATTATCAACGTCGAAAGTATAATATCTTGTTTCAAGTTCGGTACAACAATCGTGGAACGATACACGCGTACTTTTAATCGCGGCCGATGTTCCTCTTAATTAAACGTCAGAAGGAAGTTCCGCGAGGAACCAGAAAAAGCGTCGTAAGAAATGTCGACGGAAAACCAGCGAGGGGATAGGGATGGGTAGACAGACACGCCGGGTGCCAGGATAGAATTCAATGACAATTGGTGAAAATGAGAATTAGCCGTCGCACGACACCGAAGGCGGCTCTCGTCGTCTATCTCCTGTGTCGCGCGTCGCGGCAGTCCGGCCTGCATTTTATTTAATATTATCCCAGTTACCGGGTTAAATTGCCGGGCGGAAGAGTCGGGATCCCGAATTTGCATCTTAATCGGACCCTATTACGGTAACGCCGCGGCGCCGTTGCAACGGTTTCCAGGTTTCCAACCGGCGGCGGCGCGACCCACCCGCGCCGATGCGGTGGCCGGCGTCGCGCCTGACCACTCGACGAAACACGCGCGCACCACCGTGCCAAATCCGAAAGCGGTTTTGACGCAGCCGAAACCCGTGGACCGCTGCTCGTCGCGCCGTTGATCGCCTCGTACCGGATAATCGCACCGATTCACTCACGTGAATACGCCCACCTGATTGACTACCATTGTTACCGATCATTCATCGCTTCCGTCACCAATTGCGCCTCCCGCGTCTCGAAACTTCCCGCTCCCCTTCCGCCCTCCCCTCGATCTCCTTTCCCACGATCCCCGACGACACCCCCGCTTTTTATTCGCTGTCCCGAGAGCTTTTCGACACATCGGATACTCGCGTTTCTCTACCGATTTTATCCCCTTTTTGCCATTTCGAGTTCGAACGTCGTTTCGATTTTACAAGGCAGGCGACGAGACTCGCCGGTTATTAGAATTTTCGCGTTCCAGATTTTCGACGATGCTGAATTCGATTGTCTGTACATCGCGTTTACCAATTGTGTTCAGTTCGATGGATTCAATTTGAGGAAAATGCGCGTATGAGAGTTTTATTAAAAACTAACTCCTGCGTGGGAATTTTTGCCCCGATCATTTTTATTTCTGGTTTCAACGATGTGCATAAAGGTTCGCAGTTTAATTTCCTGATACCCGTTGATATCATTTTAGAAATACCCGGAACAGACGTTATTTTAATTAAAACAAGCCTCACCGCGGCTATTCATGATATACGGCCTGGTTCATTCTTTTTTTTTTTTATTATTAATTCCTCATTCAATTTATTTAGCCGAGCGGCACGGCACGACGCGACGGTGCACGCACGCGTTCCACGGTAATTGGGCCTTGAGAGTTGGTCATAACATTAAACGCTGATTCCATCGAACATGCAAACAATTTATTTAAGAGTGCAATCACGTTACTATTGTATTAATAACGCTGTATTTCCTCCGTCCAGTATACATACGGCTACGAGCGTTTTAAATTTCATAGCTACGTCGAATCCCGTCCGGTAAATTAAACCCATTCAATTACTTATCCAGAGCGATATAAAAAAATCACGTTCACATAAATGTACGAATGAACTGGTACGACGATGATGAAACATATTTTAATATTCTATTTCAAAATCGACGTGGCTTTGAAACGTGAGTTACGTAACGTCGGTGCTTAAAAACCGCTTCACGATGAAACGTTTCCCGGGGAGCAGCTCTCTTTGCCACGAATCATCTAATTAATTCGTCAACGAGAGCCGTTCATTCGAGTGCGAATCCTTACGCGTAGTTTGAAGCTGTTCCGTCGTTCCACGAGGCCTGGGCGAGGCCGAGTTTCGCGTCAGGACGCGTCGTCGTTAGACGAGTAGGCGTTACGTACCGAACACCATTTTCTAGGGAAAGAAGACGAATTAATTGAACATTGAGGGTATCACGCGCGCGTACGTGTGCGTGAGATTCTCCACGAAATTAGCCTGTTTCCGCGGACGCGGCTAATTGCCCGCCGGGTGGACGCGCCGCGTTGAATGTTAAAAAGAGTCGGAAGATCGCGACGCGTTTGATTTCATTCGCCGCATTTGCATGCTGAACACGCGGCGATGATTAGTCTTCGGCTAGGATCGTCCGCGGAATCTTTCCCTGGCTGAGTCGTCTGCCGCGTGCACGCCAACGTTTCGATGTAAATCCGTGCAATAAGCAGGGAACCGGTTGGGAATCGCGTGAAATCGATTACCTCGGGGGATCTAATGACTGGAGACGATTTCGACCACTCGTTTACAGTGGCGTCGATTTTACTTCGAATTATTGGGAAACAAATAACGACGCGTTTTACAATCACGATTTTTCCTCGTTCGTAAGTAAAATGGGAACAGCTTAGCGATTCGTGCTCTCTTGAATTAAAATTCGCTAGCACGGATATTCAACGGAGAAATCTTGAATTACTGGGTCATCCGTTTGACCTGCGACCTAGGAGGTCTCGGGAATTCCGCGATTTTTAATTCGCCCCGCTTCGATGGGATCGATGCGAGTTTGAAAAGATCGCGTTCGACCAATGAGAAAATTGTGCGAAACCGCGGAATCGCGTTACAGTACGTACGGGTTAATCAATGCGGGTTTCAAGTTCGTTTCGAGTGAAAGACAGGACGTCGGATACAACGTCGACGTCCCTTCCTAGCTGGGGAAAGTTAATGTCGAACATCTTCGACCGAGGGATAAGTTACGTTTGCGATCTCGAAGAGAAATTCAGGAATTTATCCACGTTCAATGAAATTCATCGGTGCAGTCCCTTTCGTTGTAACAGGTTGCAAAGCAAAATGCTCCTCCTCCTCCTCTCTCTCTCTCTCTCTCTCTCTCTCTCTCTCTCTCTGTCTCTCTCTCTCTCTCTTTCCTCTCATCGTTCTCGAACGACTCGGCAATTCTGGCGGCTAAGTATTAAGCAAGCAAGCAAGCCGGCTCCGAGCCGTTTCACCCCGCAGGCATTCGTATCGGGGAATTCTCTTGCGGAAAAGTCCCCTTTGGCCAGCCAGCAGTATTCAGTGATGCAGGTATTCGAGCTCGGCAGACGGGAGGATAGGAAATTCCAAAGCTCGTTCCAGCTTCGTTCTTTTAACGCGTCGCGTGGGATCGCGCGTCTGTGAAATCGCGAAAGGAATTCCGGATTATCGCGTGTCTAAGCGAATCCCTTTTACCCTACCCTATCCACCGCCCCTCCCGCCCTTCGTCGAACGATTCGATTTTATACTCACGGTCAATTATTAAATTTCATTGGTCAGAATACCGAAACGCGATTCCTGGCTAGAAGCGAACAGACCTTACGATAATGCTTTCATTACTATACGTTCGCGATAACTCAAACTCGCCTACGATCGATTTTTGCATTATTCAATTTCCTATAAAATTTGTACATTTATATCGATACCATGTGTCGTTCGTTTCACGTTGCGCGTCACTCGTTATCACTGCACCGGGCAATCAGTTGTAACAAACTCGTTAATTTCAATGGCAAACTAAATTTTACACCGAATGCCTGCCAGATTTACCGATGTCGGAAAATCATCGCGATACATCGATGGGACATACGCGTCAGTGTTAGTCAGCTGTAAACGAAGCTGATCCGAATTTTCTTCGTTCGTCGATAATTAACGTTGTAATAACGTCGGTCGAACAGAAGCGCGCGGTCTGGTTCGTCATAAATTCGACTTTCCGAAAGCTAAATAATAGGTTTAACGAACTGCGATCGAGTCGACTGACTAACTAACTGACCTCCAACTTGCCGAAGGTATCACGGAGCCGGCTGCCTCTCGCTATGCACTTACCACGTCTTTCCCGCGACAGTATTTGCTTTGTGTACCGGCGGTGGACAGAACTTCGGAACAATCGAGCTTCCCGACTACCGACTTCCGCTGTTAGACTCATCGATTCTCAGCGACTACCTATTAAACGACCCGTTTTTATCCCACGCTCGGGAAATTTCAAGGTTTACGAAACCCGGGAAACTTGTTCCGATAAATTCGACTTTTTCACGACTTAAACTTCTTCTATTCGTTAGCTAAAAGAGAGAACAATTTGCTTACGATTCTCACATCGCATAAAATATTTTCGTGTTTTTCATTCCTTCATTAATTCACTAAATTTTTGAACTACGAATCGTGTCAAATTAATTAACGATGGAACTTTGATTTCTAAGATCGTCATTATCGATCTTCGCACCTAACGAAATCGCCTCTGATCGTGACTCACACCTGTGCCGTGCGTTCACGTGGTTCCCTCAAAGGGGCGCGTAAACAGACAGCCATACGACGTACGATCACGCTTCCGTAATGGTAGCTACGATAACACAGAAGTTCGTTCCTCGTCGCGTCTCGAACGTTCGAGTCACTGGCGGCACGGTACACGGAGCGTTAATGGATGTTTAAAGACTGCACTGTTTGAAGCGGCTCGACACGTCCGTTCGACGTTTCCGTTGCGACAAAGCGAACCAATTAGCCGCAATAATTAAACGGTCGGAGCTGGCCGACGTGAAACCGATCGGTGGCATATGATATAACAGCCGGGGCGGGTGGCTACACGTGTCGGCCGCATGCGGTAACGAACAATGTCTCGAAGGACCAGGCCGTCTCATTAATCAGGGCGATCTCCCGGTACAATATTGAAAATTCCATTGCGGAACCCCGGGTAGCGACAGCCGGCGACGTCGACGCGACGCGATTTCAAGTATTTGCAAAAGGAGCAACCTAATATCTCTCGACTACCCGAGCGCCTTCGTATACTCGCAGTTTACGCATACACGCACCGCCTCCTTTCTCATCCCTCGTCTTTATTTCTCTCTTCTCTTTTTAAAAACGAGAGCTGAATTTCCTTCGCTCACTCGTTACGCATGACAAATCCCCTGGAACGTTTTTATCGAGAAACGTGGCGAAGATTATAGACGATGCCAGCTGATGAGCTGAAACGCGAGTCGAAGATCGATTAAAAGCAGCGTCGTCGTCGCGACGGCTCTCGTTTTACGAGCGAGGCAGCCGAAGGACGATTCGTCAACGACCAACGGGTCGCTATTAATATTTATGCGATACGAGCGAAACAGATGAGAGCGCTCGGTCAGGGGATACTTTGTTAATTTCGTTGCGATACAATCGGATAATTTTTCTGGTTGCCCGGCGTTAAACACGAGCAGCGGCAGCAAATTTCCGGCGTAAATACCGGCGAAAAACGTGAAGCCGTAAAGAAAGAGGGAAACGCGAATAAAAACGTATCCCGATCCCTGGTTCCCCTCTCCCTTTTCATTACGTTCCTTCCGTTCGTTTTTCGATGCCCGTTGAAATCGTTCGGTGAATTCGCAAACGACGGAGGAAAGAGGCGGTCGTTGTCTCGCTCTCTTCGCCCGTCGGGCTGAGCGTGTCCGCCTTTGAAACGCGACGCACCGTCGCCAGCCAGCCCAGCCAGCCGCAGGATCGTTCTCTTGAAACAATTGAGACTCTCTTAATTTATCACCGAATCCAGAATGCAACGAATTCCACGGGAAATAAATTATCGCGGCACGGTGTGGGGGCTGGGAATTCGGCGAGGTAAGTAATTCACCGACGAATTTGTTCCCGTGCAACCCATTCGCTCTTCCAGCCGCCCGCCTCGTATGGGGTCAAGTTACGCGAAGAAGGCAGCAACGTGGCCCGCGTTAAGACAATGATTTATTTTATAAAAACGTGGAACCTCCGTTGTGGCGAGATCGAAATTACTTCGCGTATATCTTTTGAATTTTATGAATCGAACGCCACAAGGAGGGGGGGGGGGGATGATCTCCTTCGTTCAGATCGGAGATCAAAACGTTATCAACCAGTCATCGAGTCAACGAATCGAGTCCTTTAAGCCTGACTAGCGGAGCGACAAGATCTACGGTATTACAACTGATCCGCTTATCGTGCTACGATCACCCTTCTTTCATACGTCCCTCGTTTCTGAATCCACCGACTCTAATCGCTCTATATTCCATTCGCACTTTCTCCACTCCTTTGTCCCCCCCCGTTTATTGTCCCTGCCTGTTTTCTCGTTCGTAATGCGCTGAATCTAACGGAGCGATGCACGAGAGAGTGGATCGGAAGGCGGCGGGTGAAAACAGTGAAAAGAGCGCGCGAGAGATGGTCGACGCTTAGAAGGAAAGAGAGTTCCGCCGCCTCTTGGCCGTAAAAGGTTTATTGGAAAAATGAAATGACGTCGGGCAATCACGACGCATCGCTACGGTATAAGTATTTTATCCTTTCAATAAAGTGCGCTCGCGCGAACGAGAAAGAAACCAAGTGGAGAGGAACGGTGTATCGCGCGACGGAATTACTCGTAACTTTGACGATACGTAATATCGCGTTTCACTCTGTAAGAATCGTCACGGTGGCCGTGAATGGGAATCGCGTAATACCGTTTAAAGTTTATGCGCTCCGTTGGAAGCTCGGTCCATTGTACGCCGCGCTCGCGATTCCTTTAACAAACGGGAACGCTCGGAAGGGATGGTCCCGTGCTCCAGGCTGATCGACCAAATATTAAAGCCCTCGCTTCGCCCGGGACCAGTCGGTCCCCGAGCTGGTCACGCCGGTACAATGAAACGAGGAAAGTAGATCCAACCATTTTTATACCTACTACAGAAACAGGAATGAATTTACGATACCGCAAGAGGCGTAAAATTCGAAATGAAGTTTAATTCATCAAAGCGAAATTTCTAAATGAACGAAATCCAATAATCCCGACTTTCTGTCTTCGTACTGATTCAATCTCCGGGTAGATATCGCATAGGTAAATCCTGTCTAACCGGACGGTGGCTATCTCTGTCGGTAGGCGACGATGCGAGGCGACGTTCGGGACCAGCCCGCCGGAATAGACGCGACGTGGACGGACGTCATCGGACGTGTTAAAATCGCGGAAACTATCGTCGACGGCTTCTCTACCGTCCCTGCCGACGTCCCCGATGACACGTAATTTCTGAGGCCGATTTCCGTGCTTCTGTAATTGAATGTAATAAGCACGCGTTTCAGGCTCGTCCGACACACCGGATACGATATCGTAACTGGACCGATTCGCTCATGTATCGGCTGATTCGAATACATACGCGGCCCAGCCGTCCGCGTACGTGCCGCGCTCACGGAACCCGGGTTCCGCGGCGAGTAATCGATGGTCCTACACGGTGCGTGACGATTCAATTACCTAGCGACGATGCAGACTTGCCGGAATTAACTGTGGATAAAGCCGAATCGAATTGTCACGATCGGGCGTCACGAACAGGTAACCGAAACAGAGTTCGCGGAGGCCGGCAACGGCGAGACTCCACGCTAGTATAAATGTCTCGCGTGCAAATCCGGGGCGCGCCGTAAATCTTTAAGTAGTAGTCGAGCGAGCGGAGAAAATGGCAATGCCCCAAAGAAAAGCCGAGGTAGGTAGGTAGTTGCAGCCGGTGCGGTGGTCAGATTTATCGAACATAACCGGGGGAACATCGGGAGGTAACGGAACACATTTATTTCGCGCGCTACCGGCACCGAACGCGGTATAAGTACGCGCGCTACCGAGAATATATTCCGCGTGGGTATCCATCGATTCCGAAATTATACGAATCGCCGGTGTTCTCCTGCGCGTGCATCGGGAATAAATTCACGGGTCTGCCGGGAACCGGCGTGTTTCGCTCTGTCTCGTATCGCACAGTTTTTTCATCGTAATTCTATGCGACATCATTATTTGCCTGTAGCTTCAGTAGAACTCGAACGTTCTCGTTGAACGATCGGAAAATCTCGAAAATAATTTTCAATCATTTCTTTATGTATGAATCTCACACTTCTGTTCGACGTGCGACGATTGAAATCGGTCGAGTCTCATTAAGATCGAATAAAACGAATTGTTATATAACGCAACGAACAGCAGTTATATAACGCAGTTGTTATGTAAACGAATTGTTGAATAAAACGCGGTGAAAGGTTGGCGAGAACGCGATTAATAGAAGGCACGATCGAGCCCCATACGTTCGACTGCTTTATGGCATATGAACGTTTGTAGCTCGGCTATTTATCCTATTTTACGTAGCCAATATTGTATACGGAAATAAACAATCCATTATGCGAATCGATAGGCAAATATTTGATGGCCTGTACGCGGAGCAATACAGTCCGCCAGTGAACGACGGGGGCCCGTTGGTATATCGCGAAAACAAGTTTCATTTCTTGTAATTTAGAGCACCGACGGTGAACAATCGATGATCACCGCGCATAGAACCGGTTAAACGCGTCAGCGGACGGTTTTTCAAACGAACAGACTCGATTGCCGATTGATATCGCGTGTCCCACGATAGAAAAAAAAAAAATCGGTAATCTGCGAAACATTGTTGCCGTGTAACAAGCTTCCGGCACGGTATAAGAAAGAATAGTAGGCTTGTCCTATGCAATTTTCTTATAACACCACTCGTTAAGAAATATTTAATGGACGAAATAATTAATCGATTATTCCTGAAATATTCGAAATAGAGAAAAATTATATTCAACCTTTTTTGTAGGAAATAGAATTATCTACAATTTTCATTTGAATCATTTTTCGAAATTCCGCGAGAAAAGTATTTTCAATTTTTCCGATATTTGTCAAGAGGGAATATTATACGCGTTCCTAATAAAAATCTTCATTCTGTGCAATCGGGTTTTGATTTCTCAACGCGAAGATCGAAAACCGTCGTGTAACTAAAACGCGTTTCCACCGTAGCTTTCCAGCGTGCCGATAAATAAGGTGTCAAATAAATCAATCGAGAGTCATAGCTGATATCACAAAGCGGAACCGTATAAAGGAAATCAACTATAATTTCGTGGCCTGGCGTGTATCGTAAACGCGAGGAACTACCTCCACGCGCGGTCGAATTTCGAAATTGATATTTTATCGCCCGGGAACGGGCTTATTCTAGAGGAACGACGGTAGCGTAAAAAGCGCGAAGCTTTTCCTGTATCGACGGAATTCTACGGGGCGAATCAACGGCGCGTTTAAATTTCCTCCATTTGTAAAACGCAATACACCAAAGGGGAAGGAGGGTGATAGCAGCGGCGCAACGGTAAGGGGCTGGGATCGCGCCTTGTAAAACCCCTTTCTATTTGACGCGCGTTGCTTTAATTAAATTCCCGTCGATCTTGCGCGTTTCTCCTGCGGTCAAGTCGGAATTCTCATTCTCCGTGAACGTCGCGTCGGGGGGAAAAAACGGCGACCGGAAAGGTCGGACGAAAGGAAGCCAGGGGATGCCGGCTGGAAACCGTACAAATATTACGCGGTTTTACGATCCGCGCTTACGTCTTAGGTTCATGGGTCGCGTTCGAACGATAATTAATGACCGAACGAGTATTTTTGGAGAACTTATCAATTCCATTTACTCCCTTATATAACTTATGTAAATCCCAATGAGATTTTATATGGACGACTCGAAGCAAGAGCTGCAAAATCAACTTTGATACTTTCGAATATCCCGAATATTAGAGGAGACGCTCGTATATGGACGAGGTACACGTCGCCGACACTTTCGGGACGCTCGATACTAGACACGCACTCTCCGCCGGCGGTAGCTTCCAGGGACTGACGACGGGATCGAGGAGAAGAGCCAGCCCGTCGACGAGCGAACGGCGCCGTTCGGATATCGCGATATCCGGCCGTATCTGATGGAAGTTTCTATTTTCCCGAAGTCGCTATCAAACTTTCGTCGAGCATACATCGAGATAGACGCGGCGGAAGGGTCGAAGTTTCTAGGTCACCGGCACAATAGACTGAAATGAGATACGGGCGGGAGAACCGCGTTCGACGCGAGGGAAAGAATCGTTCGCGGTACGACTGCGAATTAGGAACCCCTCGTAGACTTCGGCCGAGAGTCGATACATACAGAGAAATGATTCCGGCGGACGTTCTGAAGGACGCGAAGAATCGACGGAGAGACTCTTCTAACCGCACAGATTGTTAGTGGACGCGAAGAACTTCCCACTCGTGACTATTGCCTCCCCCCTTCGAAGTTTTCCTCGTGTTTTCGACTCGACGTCGAAGAGATGAGGAGCACGTAGAAATGCTTTTGGCCCCCGTTTCCGCTGACATACGACCGTCTCCGACGCGAGACACGATCTCGGGATTCCTATGCTTCGATCTCGCCAACTCTTATCAGAACTTATCAGACTTTCCATTCGTTGAGTAGTTGAATATGTGCATCGACAAAGAAATAAGTAAAAAAAGAAGGAGAACGCAGAATAGACGTCGAGTGTAGGCGGCAACCAGGCGGCAAAGAGAGATACGCGCGAGGGTCAGCAAGAAACAGAAATCATAAAACGAAAGTGATCTCATGTTTGATCCATTGAAGATGAATTCTAAACGATGAGATTACGTATCAGATCATGCTTGCGTTGTCGCTTGATATTTCATCTCTGAACTGGGTCAGCGAGCAGCGCTTCCAACAAGATAATTAGTCACCCTGTTGACTGCTTCTCACTGCCGACCCTGTTTCTTTGTATAATTTTTCGAATCCATAAAAAAAAAGTTATTAATTATACGCGAACATCTGCAATTTTCCACCCTATTTCCCTCTTAAAGCTGCGAGGGAAGGAGCGGAGCTTCTTCCAATTAAAAGTTATATAATTTTGTACCGCTCGTGCGACTAACAGTCAATTTTTTTTACATCCCCGTCCGTCCCTGTCTTGCCGCGTTTTTCCATTAAAAACGACGCGAATCAACACCGTCGATAATTGGAATCACTAAGAAAGGAATGACAGTAATTAGAGGCAGAGATGAATTCTTGAAAACAGTTCGGTCTGGCTGCGACCGGACGTTGTTGGATCTCTCGCGGAATGAAATTAAAGATTTCCTACGGCTAAGGAGCGAGAGTGCGTAATGAAGCGGTTCGGGAGGAAAAATCGGAGACCGTGGGAAACGGTTGTACACCTCGGGAGAAGAGAGCACGCTCGGCGCGCTGGTTAATTCCAATGTCAATAAAGCAGAATCATCCAATTACAGAGGCTGCTCGGGCAGCATCGTCGGCCGGGCACGGTCGATTTCTAAATCAGAAAGTGGAAACACAGCCTGGGCGGGGTGGGGAAAAAGAAGGTCCGGGAAGAGTCCGAGAGCGGGTAATGCCGAAATTAAACCCAATGAACCGATCCGCACAGGGGGGAAATGAAAACAGTCAGAGAGAGAGTCGCTTTGCTCTTGAAAACTTACGGTGATCTTCTAATTAAACTCTCGGACTGACGGGATCATCGGTCCACCGCGGATTTTATACGAGATACCACTTTCTCCGTATCAATTTAACACTAAATCTATCAAGGATGGTTTCAAGTTATTCATTTTCAATACATTTCGTTTTCTAAAATGTTCTAAAATGACTCTTTCTGAAATATGCAAATAACTAATTCTGTAATACAGCGTAATTATTAT
The DNA here is from genome assembly GCF_001652005.2 of Ceratina calcarata. Lineage (NCBI taxonomy): Eukaryota > Metazoa > Arthropoda > Insecta > Hymenoptera > Apidae > Ceratina > Ceratina calcarata. Next base: position 150,377 of record NW_017131496.1, on the reverse strand, counting down.
TATTATCATTATCATTATCAGTTTCTTATTCAATTTTCACTGATAAAATTTTTTTTATTAATTAGATAGTCCTTTAATTCTTTGATTAATCTACACTAGTCGAATTAAGGCTGTCGAATGTGAAAAAATTTGAAAATACTGTCAGGGGTCTCTCTCGCTGATCTAATTATACTTTATAAAAAAGTTTCCGTGAATTAAAAGTTCTCGCCTCGATGTACGTGGGAGCGGTTTGCGTACGCACAGGTACGCGAGTGCGTCACGATACAAATTTATGATCGCGCGGAGCAATTGAAGCGTCGCGGTTGCGAAACAACGAGGCAGAACGTAATATAAAAAAGAGAGGCTAAAGAATCGTGAGGAGAGTCTATCACGGCGAATATCAACGGGGTAGCCAGTGGCGAAACGCGTCAAAGCGTACTCTGGTCGTATACACGGCGTAAACGCGACCGATGCGATCAGAGCGGAAGCTCGAAAAGTTGGCACGGGCCGAACGCGACCGGGTCGAATATAATGAAGTGTATCAGCGGAAAACTAGACGGTGTGCGAAGAGGAGGAGGAGGAGGAGCAGCAGACCGTCGTAATTGAGTGGTACGAAAGGAAAACGGTGAGAGGCTGGGAACCACAATTAAATATTTCCTTGGGCGAAATGATTGGAGCGAATCAGCGCGGCCGTGTACGGTCGGAAGGTCAAAAGTCGCCGAGCGATCCAACCCAATTAACTTCCCATAAAATATTGAAATCTTAAGGATTCCGTCGTCGTTTTACCAGGCAAACGAACTTCGTTACCGTGTCGTCTAATTATTATGGATTTCGTCGATCACCGCGTTTCGTTAAAAGGTTACCTCCGGAATTGTTCGAAAGTTATAGTGCTGCAAGTGCGTTCTAGTATGAAAGCTGTACGGTTAAGGAAAAGAACGATGAACGCGTGAACCGAGGAGAGATGCCCCGGACACGTTATGCAAATCTTTACGAGGGCTAGTAAAACGAAAACGTAAAAGCCCCTTATTCTCGAGGTTCGGCTCTTTATTCTCAGCCCCAGCGATTCTTATAAATTCGACCGCGTCCTCTATCAACGAAACGCTTGCCCTTTAATCGTGAGTCTCTTTATGGTTGCACGCGAAGTAATTAAGCCTGTCGAATGTGAAAAAATTTGAAAATACTGTCAGGGGACTCTCTCGCTGATCTAATTATACTTTATAAAAAAGTTTCCGTGAATTAAAAGTTCTCGCCTCGATGTACGTGGGAGCGGTTTGCGTACGCACAGGTACGCGAGTGCGTCACGATACAAATTTATGATCGCGCGGAGCAATTGAAGCGTCGCGGTTGCGAAACAACGAGGCAGAACGTAATATAAAAAAGAGAGGCTAAAGAATCGTGAGGAGAGTCTATCACGGCGAATATCAACGGGGTAGCCAGTGGCGAAACGCGTCAAAGCGTACTCTGGTCGTATACACGGCGTAAACGCGACCGATGCGATCAGAGCGGAAGCTCGAAAAGTTGGCACGGGCCGAACGCGACCGGGTCGAATATAATGAAGTGTATCAGCGGAAAACTAGACGGTGTGCGAAGAGGAGGAGGAGGAGGAGCAGCAGACCGTCGTAATTGAGTGGTACGAAAGGAAAACGGTGAGAGGCTGGGAACCACAATTAAATATTTCCTTGGGCGAAATGATTGGAGCGAATCAGCGCGGCCGTGTACGGTCGGAAGGTCAAAAGTCGCCGAGCGATCCAACCCAATTAACTTCCCATAAAATATTGAAATCTTAAGGATTCCGTCGTCGTTTTACCAGGCAAACGAACTTCGTTACCGTGTCGTCTAATTATTATGGATTTCGTCGATCACCGCGTTTCGTTAAAAGGTTACCTCCGGAATTGTTCGAAAGTTATAGTGCTGCAAGTGCGTTCTAGTATGAAAGCTGTACGGTTAAGGAAAAGAACGATGAACGCGTGAACCGAGGAGAGATGCCCCGGACACGTTATGCAAATCTTTACGAGGGCTAGTAAAACGAAAACGTAAAAGCCCCTTATTCTCGAGGTTCGGCTCTTTATTCTCAGCCCCAGCGATTCTTATAAATTCGACCGCGTCCTCTATCAACGAAACGCTTGCCCTTTAATCGTGAGTCTCTTTATGGTTGCACGCGAAGCGAATCTAGCATCTAATGAGTCGTCGTCCGTAGACGACGGCTCGAAACTGCGATCAACGATCGACGTGTGTGACACTCGTTTATCGCATTACTCGGATGACCGACTAAATCCGTTAATGTTCGAGATAATTAATTTATACACGTCCACGGCGGTTTAAGCTTTTAATAATTTATCAGATGCCGATTCGCGACGATAATGCAAGTTCGGTTAACGTATGCACCGGCGCGCAGGGAAAAAATGCCCCACCCGTGGCCCTTCGTAATTTTCATCGGGATTTTCCTCGTGCAAACATTTAAGTAACCTAATTGATGAAACTGATGCCGCGTACCACGGCGAGGCGTCCAGGAGAGCGTTATGAGCCGGGATAATACGAGCTTTGAATCGCCGCGGCAGAGAGCATTTCCAAAACGGATGTTTGAAATTCAATTAAAATATTGAAAACCGGAGTATCGGCGCCGTTCGTGGATCAATTCGAAAAGATCTCCTGATCTCGTGATCAGGTAAACGAAGCGAGTCGATATCCCCGATGGTATCGAATCGTGCGATTCCGTTGTGAGGTAAAAATTGTTCGAAAATTTTCACGGATCGTTATATTTTATGCAGCGGTAATTAGTTGAATCGATTATTTAAATATTTAAATGCTCGGACGGTATCTGTCAATAGTATTTATTGTCCGATATTTATTGTTTTTCGCACGGCTTTTATAGAACCTCTGCCGCACTTCGCGATAATTGAACGAGTATTTCGTACTCGAAAATCAAATCGAAATTTTACTCCCAGGGACGTGTCAAATTATATACGTACGTACAGCTCGTCGATATTTTCAATCGCACTTTTTTCCATTTGTACGAACGTTTAGCGACGAGCGAAACGTTTCGACGAATCAGCATGGTAGAGAGAAAAAAGAAAAAAGAAAAAAGAAAAAAATGTGTATCGATAAAACCGAACGAGAATCGGAAGGACAGTATCGCCGGTGATCGTAACTGCGCGTCGACAGAAGCTTAAAGCAGCTTCTCACCTACTTCGAGAAAGAGAGAAAGAGAGAGAGAAGGAGAGGCGAGACTGGCAAACTTGAAATCGTTTTTGGGATTTTCTTTGGGAAGAGACGACGGTGTCCTTCCTGCGAGTGTGCCAACGTGTCCGAACGTCGATGCAATTAGGAAACAACTGCGTTGGCGGGTAGCCACGGTAGCCGGTCTGCCGGATAATTGGTTTCCTCTTACTTCGTTGTCTCGATTGCCGCTCAGGCGGTGGCAGCGTCCGCGAACTGCTAATTGCCGCCGCGTGTATTCCCTGCCCATCTTTCCCTATTTCTATCCGACGCTTCGTCCCCCTCTTACGCAGCGACGCGTACGCGTGCTCGATCGACGAGAACGAAGGGCGGACGAGGGACAGAGACGAAGTAAGGAACGCGAGGCAAACGGTCTCTCTGATCGATTAACTTACTAACGACCGACGATTGAAGCGGTTTTCTCCGTAAATCCTCTCTCGTACGCGCGAGAGACTCTCCGTCAGGGAGAATGAATCGGACTCGTGAGATTGAATCTTTTTTACGTCCCTCTCTCGTTCGATGCTCGCGACTTTCGAAATTATTTCCAAATTAATGTAATAAATAAACGTGCAATTCTTCTTTTTTTCTCTGATTGTCGCCAACGTACCGGAAATTGCAGACAGATTGAATTTCCTTCCACGTCCCAAGCCGAGCGTTCCTCCTCTACCGTTCTCTTTATCACTCTTTACGACAAACAAACTTGCTCGTTATCACTGGTCAGAAAAGAAACGTTACTCCACGCTTTTTATTTAATTACAAATGTAACAGACGCGAGAGAGAGAGAGAGAACGTGGGTCCATTAAAATAGCTCGTCGACTGCACAGCTACAATTAGTCGAGGAAAATTGCTCTTTTCCATGTATAATATACCTCTGAACCCGTTCCGCCAACTACTTACTCCGTGTATTAACTCGTATTTTCGACGTGTACAATCAATAGCTTTTCGGCTCGCTCGGCGGTGGGACAATCATTTCTCTTTTTTCCTCCTCCCCCCCTCGATCGAATACATACGCGTTCATGGAAAATGTCCCGGCGACGAAGCGTTGATAAACGGTCCATTAGCCCGATCGAAAATGACCATTTGCGGCCGCGTTACATAAAGCATAATACGTTTCCTGGCGCGTTAAACGGAAAATTCGACGGGAAATGATCAAACATCGATGCGTCGAACAAGGGAAGAGCAGCGACGGCGATGCGCTGCTGGTCCCACCTCGTGTACTTTGTCGATATAAATATCGTATCTAAATATTTGCGCGTCAATACTACCGTCGATACTTATTCGCCTGCGAGCCTCTATTTCACGTGAAACGGCTCTGGTTCGCTGGTCACGGTGGAACGCGTGCCGCGAGAGATCTATCGAGAGATCCGTGCGAGGGAAAAAGTAAGAAGAATTCCGGGCCAGGGTCCGCTTCTTTCGCCGTAAGACGGCCGCGATAAAGGAATTTATGTCCGTGCGAGATTTACGTCCCCTTATGCTTTTACAAGATACGCGCGGGAGGGTTCCGCTCGTGCTGCTGCTGCTGCACACGCGATACACCGGCGTGCCGCTCTTTCTGCGATACCGGTGGACGTACCAACGAGTCCGGTGGTCAGAGAACGAAAATACGATGCAAGTAAGGCCGAGAAAAAGATAGGAAAAGACGGGTAGAGAGACAAAGCGAGGAAAGCTCAGAGAGGGAATTTTGAGAGTGCCTCGTACAATAACGTTCGGCTACTACAAATTTCTCGTGTCAAAGGAATCCTTGCGTAGGAAATTTAAATGAGACGACACGTGTTCACGTGCGGTCCATCGTTTTTATTTTTTGCTCGCCGCACAGAGACAGCTGAGACGAATCGGCGGTAAAATAAGATTCTGACCAGATTCCGTGGACTTAATAAATTTGCCATATTCCACGGTTACGAGAAGTAAAAGAGAGCGAGACGATTCGTTCCATGGACCGTATAAACGCGATGGATAAAGTCAGGTAAAACTGATTCGAGTCGAATAGGAGCTATGGATAGACGCGATATTGTACGGCCACGTTTGTTGCAAGCCTACTTTATGCTTTCACCGGGAGACAATCTCGAGGAGGATTCGGCTTCTTTTAGCAGAGAAAGAATAAGAGAGAGAGAGAGAGGCATCGACCGCGATTCACCTGCTACACACCTCGTCTGAAGCCGTTCTTCGCCCGGCGGCCTGTGTGTTCACCCCTTTTGAGATGCCGGTGAGAACGCGCGAATCCTTAACCGAGTTTACTTCCATCCGAGACCACTTCCACACCCACGCCCGCCTGCCCCCCTCCCTTTTCTCTTTCCCGCCACTTCACACACGCTGTTCTCACTCGATTTTCCTCGAGCACCGTTGGCCCTGCGATGGCACTTCACGTTTACTCATCCTCCTCTATCGCGAATCGAATTGAATTTGTACGAGCGTACGCGTAAGCTGGTGTTTATTTTCGGGGGCGAGATCAAAGGGGCGCGATTCTACTTTTCGCTATAATATTCGATAATGGGATCCGCCGAGGCTCTGCGGCAAGGTTCTAATAGCGTTCGCAGCTGAGTATCGTCGTGATAAAGGAGGCTTATGATAAAACACGCTTCGAAGATGCCGAATCGATCTTGGATCTTCTCGCGACGACGGGACTACCTGCGCCAGTCGAGGATCGAACCCTCGTCGACGTGCCTACGTCCCTTACGACGTATTTTATAAGAATAATTATCAGCCACTCGGAGGAGCGACGCGATCGATCATTGAAAGTTTATCGACTCGTGCTACTATCTACTTCGACGTTCGCGGAACGCTTAAACTCTGGTTCAGCGCGTTGAACGGCGAGCGAAAAATTTGAGAGTCACTCGGGGAATCGACGACGATGACTACGACGACGAGGAGGAGAAATGAAATATTTCTCGTGGGAGCTACGTTTCCGCGAACTACCGAGCGGCGTACACACAGGGGCGCCAGGAAAGGAAGGAAGCCGTTGTTCCGCTCAAAGCGCAGGAAGTCTTTGGCGAGCAACAGCGTAGCGAATAGAGGAAAGCACTCGATCGCGTGGAGCGCGATAAAGAAGAGCGGCCACTCGGGCGAGCGCGGGCGAAGTTACCGGAATCCGAGGAACGGCGCGGAGAGAAAGTGGATGAAACGAAGATGGAAGAGGAGTTCGCGAAACGAGAGTAGAACGAGCAGCAGACCGATGGAAGAAGCAGCAGCAACCGCGGCGGTTGCAGGTAGCGTGTAAACGCGTAGCTCGAACGAGTAAACAAAAAGAAAGCTCTCACGGGTGAGCTTCATTAAACAGACGCCGGGGGGGGGGTGTGTTCGCGTTATACGTAGGTGCCGAGGGTGCGGGGACGCGAGAGGGGTTCGAGGTAACGCTCGCGGTGCGCTTGGTAAATGGAACCGCGAAGAGGGAGACGGGACGCGGACCGTAAGAAGGAGAAACGGAGACCGGAGGACCGAGAAGAGACGAAAGGGCTGGCATAAACTGTCCCCTTTGTGCGGGAAATTGCGTTTTAATTCCCGCATTCAGGCCCCCCTGTACCAGCTGGTGGCGCTCGTATACACGCCATACACGACTTTCATGCATTTTACATGGTCAGCACCTGCCGTCGCATTGCGCCCGGCCCGAGCTCCGTGTAAAGAGCCGTCGCGTCGGGCAAGCATGATCGCTGAGACTCAAAAGAGCCGCTTATCAACCGTCAGAAACCTCTTCTCGACTGCGTCGATCTCCTAGTCGTGACCAATCGGCAACCGGCACAACGTGGATCACGATTCTCTCGATCGACCGAAACGCGCCCCACGCAAATTCTATTAAAAATAAAACGATTCTCCCTGGAAAGAGGGTAACAGCTAGGAGTTCAATCGACAATAGTTTTGTAAATATGCGTTTCGCATGCGGTTTCGTCCCTATGCAGTTTGTTTACAGTTGTGCATAAATATTTGTGTTAAAACTTCGCGCCCCTTTCACGGCGACGAAACGCGTAACGAATACGTCGATACCGTTAGAAAAAATTGATGATCGCGTTCAAACTAAATGGCTCCCCCGGGTGAGCAAGGATTCGTTTATTAGTAATCGCGCAAATCTCGCGCAAGCATCGCTTAAGCGGGAGGGTCAACCGTACGCGACCGAGCGAGGGACCTACGAGAGCGAGGAAGAGAGGGACCGAACAGAGGGACAGAACTGAACAAACCGTAGATAAGGGTTGCTGGTGATTGCCCTATAAAATATGTATGCCACCAGCGTCGACCTTTTTCTTTTCTTCCCTCGAACCGTCGTTCCATCTACCCACGCCTCGTCGAGTTCTCTCGCTTTTTATACGCGGACGTCTTCGATCCCTCGAGCAACAAGCCACGCCGCGGTCGAGACTTCACGTGAGAGGCTATCCACTCGCGAAACGTTCTGTCCGCACGACGCGAGTACACGCAACGGTGGATGAGTCCACATCAAACGCTTTATTGGGCATTGAATAAATTCTGTATATTTTCGACTCGAGAAGACTAGGATCGTTAATGACAATACGAAAAACGTTCGTCGCTCTTAAACCCCGTTATAGAAAAAACATCGTTCTTCCGCCGTTAACAAAGAATCCCCAGCGTCATAAAAACTGTTCAAGTAAAAATCTCATTCATTCTCTTTAGTAGCAACGTAAAATTCTCCATGTAATATGCAAGACCTTTTTATACCATGAATTTTAACGGAGAAGGTATTCCATGAATCCTAATATATTCATGGCGCATTTTTCGGAACGAAATTAGCGGAACACCTTGTACGTAGCCGAGAAGTTCTCCATGCGTCCTCCGTCCCGTTTCGGTGGACGGAGGGGGGGTGGGCGTTCGTTTCCGTCTGTCGAACTTTGGACCTTTCGACCGGGAGAATCTCCCTCCGCCACCGCCGCCCCCCTGCGGCGTCCCTTCCCGTCCTCCTTTGTCATCGTATATCGGTCCCGCGACGCTCTTTGCCAGAGGGGTTCTAAAGGGAGGAGACCCGCACCGATGCCAATATTCCCCCGGCCCGGCCGATGAAAACAGAAACTCAATGGAACCGTGGCAATCTCTCGCCTCCCTTTGCAGATGCAAATTCGGATATGCGTCTTCGAGCGTCTGTCTCCCGGCACGACGGATGGCTGTCGTCGAAAAATATTTTCGCCTCGCGGAATTGCGTTTCGGTTCGTTCCTTTTTCCCAGAATCCAGATCGAAATTAGAGTCCGACGAAAGCGAAAGGAAAGTTCGGGAAATTAAAAACGAAAAATCTGCACGGTTCAACGAGTAGACGATTTTTATACGAAACGCAGAATTACCCAACGGCCAGGTAGAAAATTGCAATTCGGGGAAATATGCGCATACAGAACGTTTCGTAATAACGGTGGTTACTTCTTTATAAATGACTCGCGTGTTCACACACGGCATCGAATAGCTCGCGTAATAAAAGTAAAACCATTATACTGAACAACGCGAATACTCCTTTCATTCTTTACGGCGGTACGACTCGATGCTAAAATTCACTCCACGATATTCGCACTGTCACCAAACGAATCGAATGCGCAAAGCTTTGTACGTCGCGTGTACATACGTACGTACTGTGACTAATTGTAGCTGGAGATAGTTGAAACGTATCGTGACATCGCCACGTAACGTGACGAACGAGCCGAAGCTTTCGTCGAGCTTCGACAGGTTTATCGGTATCATGAAGCCTCGACACGTGTTACGTGCATAACGCGAGCACGCGGCTCGAATCTCGAAAGATGGCCGATTGGGAAACGGGACGTTAATAAAACATTAGAACACGTTGTTTAGCCGAGGCGTGGGATTAAATAATGATAGTGAGGGTGACGAGGGGTAGGCGCGAACGACGAGTCAGTGCGGTCTTGAATAATATACGAGTTCGAGGAATATTTTCGAATCGGCCGAGGGTGCCCCGCGTCCCCCGATAGCCGCGCGAATTCATCGAGGAAATTTTCTGAAACGTGAGCATCTAAAATTTAAATGCATACGAATTTGTCGGTTTCGCGGAAAAATCCATACGAAATATCGACGGGGTGGCGTCCGAAGGAACGGAGAGAAAAGAGGCGACGGGAAAAAAATACGAATAACCGACGCGCGCGCGCGCGCGTTCGATGTACATTATAAATACAAGTTTGCATACCGAGCTCTCTCTTCGTTCGTACGATATTTTCCTCCGCACGCGCGCACCGCCGTGCGAAATATCCGTTCTATGCGAAACGAAAATAGGTGGCCAAAACTACGCGAAATATAAAGTAAATGCGCGAATCGATGCCCGAATGCATGAGACGTCTTAGTAAATATCGCATCGATTCACAGAGAGGAATTATTGTATCGATTTTTCTCTCGATCATTGCAATAATTATTACATTAATTAAATGAAACGTGACATGAATTAGGGAAATTGCGCGAACGTCTTTTCGTACGTCTTTTCGTCGATCCATTTCGACGGAGAATTACGAACGCGCATATTCCGTACTCTGAAAAATGTTTCCTCGGAGCGAAAGGAAAGCAAACAAGCTGCCCGTTGATGGCAAACGATAGAAGCTGAAAACGAGCTGCGCTGTTTTCGGTGAACGTAAAAAATTGTGAAACGGGGTGGATGAACGGGGACGCGCGGCGCGACCGCGCGGGAATAACTCGCGCGAGAACGCCATCGGGAATGATAAAAGAAGAAACGTGTTGCGCGGTATACATAATCAGTAAAAATAGCGCGACGCCGCGAGAGGACGTCAAATATAATGCAGACGTACTACTACGTCGGCGGCTCGTCGAGGTTCCACCCCTCCGATAGTATTGGACGCGTCTCACTCGTAATAACGGAAATATTACCACGCATAGCGGAAAGAATGCGCGTGGCTACTCGTATATTCGTCGCAGAATAAAACAGACGTAAACGTATTGGCAATTTATAAAAATGTCACGAACCGTAGATGAGTAAAAAGCTTATGGGAATTCGTCATCGTTCGCTCGCCCTGTGTTACCACGCGGCACCTAACGATTCACGCGGCGTTTCACTGGTTCACCTCAGATTTATGATTAGGGGTTAATAGCGTCATTCGTTTCTCTGAACCTCCGATGACTCGTAAAAAGAAACTGTCGAGATATAAACGACCATTAATTCGAACACAGGGTCGAGGAATTTCTTTCCGCGTGACATACGTCTTTGTCGTCCTCGGCGATTAGAACGCGATCGCTGTCGCGCACGCAATGGTCGACGCGAGGTCGCCAACTCCCCTGGCATTCCCATACTTTCAACGCTTAAACCAGGACTTTGAAGTATTACACCCGATTCACCACGCATAATTTCCGTGCATCGACACGTGTGCGGGAACGTTTATAAAACGTCACGAGGTGTGCGAATCGATACAATGGGAAGAGGCATCGACGTGAAGAAACATCTTAAACGGCGATCGTTTTTCTGCTCCCCTAAAAACGTTCTACGCGAACTTTATGACTCGAGAGGGAAACTCGACGATGGGTAACGAGTGACGTCGCCCCACCGGTTACGTTTCCGTCGTTCGACATTCCGTCACGTATTTCGCCGACTGCCATACGGCTCGTTCGTCACCGAGAGACGAACCCCGTGTCGTCCGCGTGACGACTCCATTACGCCTGGAAATACGACGACGACGACGACGTCGCGTCGCGACGAACCGTGCGTTCAAAGGAATCTTGACTATGCGCCCGGGTCGAGAGTCGTCGGACGCGAGGGCTAGATACACCCGGAGGAATCGATTCTACCGGATTTTATCCAGGCAAAATATTGAAGCGAAAATAGTCTCAGAACCGTGGCTAAGATTCGGCTGCTACGGAAACGCTTAAACCAGATTTAATCTTTTAATCCGTCGATATAGATTCCTTTGTGCGAGGCACAATAGATCACGGTTGGTTAGAGGATTCTGTAACTACTTTCCACGCCACTTCCGGCGAATACTTCCGCGAACCCCACTCGTACAAATGGAATCTCTGAAACCGATCGGATCCCAGCCATTCCGGATTCCACTGTTTAAGACGGTTGAAATATTTTTATTACCGTCTGAAATTCATCTTCCTTCCTTCCTTATACGGTATCATTACTCACAAGGAAATTCATTATAATATAGTTCGTTTAAATATAAATGGAACATCCATAAATAGAGACACAGAGGTACGAGTGAATTAAGAAATGCAAGAGCATACGATTTGAAATTCGTCTCTCGTTCTATGACATAATTAGTCGTCAGGACGTTCGTTTAAATATAAAGGGAGAGATCCATAAGTACAGACATGGAAATAGAATTGTATAGAGATTAAACATAGTACGAAGCAATTCAATTATAGGAGATCTATTACAAAGAAAATTGCAAAGGCGTGAACTATGAATAAATAATAGAAATAAAATATCTTCGTTTAACCCCTTGACATACAAATAACAGTAAATATAATTAACAGTAAATTTAATTAAAATATAACATACAATAAAAAAAACAGAATTTGATGCGTCTGAAAAATACTAATTCTATTAATAA
>NW_017131496.1:133685-138642 GCF_001652005.2 Ceratina calcarata | reverse complement strand
TTTCCATGTATATAAAATTGATAACCCGTGTAATAAATAATATATATTGAGGGATGAAACGAAAAGCTGATTCTTGGACTTACTTCCAGTATAAATATCGGCAATAATTACGTCTGTACAAGTGTTATCTGCCGGGAGCAACATCGAACTTTAATAGTATTATCCTTGTAACGACTTACAACTACCATCCCGGTACGACGCAACGGTTCTGTTCCTCGCTCCCCTGTACGTGGCTACTTACACGAGAGCATATCGACCGTAGGAGTTATCTTGTGACGTAATTATAACTTTTAGTTTCTAGTACTTTAGTTCACGGAGGTTAGCGCGAGGGGGAGAGAGAACACGACGGAGAACAAGTCCCAAGTCTGAGAGATCGTCGTTTGCCCGCCTCCGTTCGACGCGAGACAGAGACAGCGAGAGTAAAACGGGAAGAACGCGAGAGGCGACGATAGAAAAATAGAATCGATATACGCGATGCAAACAATAATTTAAAAATAGAGGAAACAGAATGGAGAAAAACGCGAAGTAGAGATTTGCTGATTGTTGAGGAGCTTTCGCGGCGAAACGAGGTAGACGAGTTGTAGTCTTCGTCTCTGTACGTGATCCCGAGGGGAAAACGCGTGTATAAACGAGGGGACTCCTTCAGAACTCGATGTAGATACGACAGGAAGACATACTTGGCGATAATCACTACGCGAAACGACTTGGTCGTCGCTTCTGACAGAAGTACTGTCGCATTTATTGCTCGTTGGAAAAGTTAATCGACGTAAAATCAGTTGGCCGGGGACAATCGGTTTGCTGTGGAATGCCAGCGTGAAACGGGAATAAACGACGGGAAGCTTTCACAAACGCAGCGAGAAAATTAGTCGAGCGGAGGAGGGAAACTTGTTTAGCGCGACTAGAGGCAAACCGCGTCGCTATCACGTTCAATCGGGGTTCTGGTCGGTGGAACGCGAGCGTTCGGTGTCGTCTTACAAGGCGAAATAGCCGTCGGTGTATTCGTAATTTTCGTAACACAACACCTAACGCGAGCGTCCGTGAATTCACGATTGACAAATTTTCAACGGGAGAACGGCCGCGACACGCTTCCTATTAATCCACCGCCACTGTTCATAATATAATGTTGTTCCGAACTTTCTCTCCAACGACCTGATTAATTTAACTTGAGTTTATGAAATTGCACCCAAAGCGAGGCTCCGTCCGACCTCGCGCGCCGGAACAATTCTCCTGGACCGAGTAAACTTCTGTGCACCGCTCGACGAACGAAAACGACTACTGGCGAATTTTAAATCCACAGATGGACACGTTCGATCGCACTTACGATCAGTGGACGCGGCATAACGTTTCGCATAAAATTATACGCCACGACCGAACGACCATCGGTAAACAATAATAATCCGCGAAACGCGAGGAAAATTCTAATAACGTTTCGTCGCCGGTTCAGTTTTACTGCCTGTCCGATCGTTCGCGATGTTCATCAGCGTGCGTTTGAATATTATAATGTAATTATTATTAAATTATACAACGACGGAGCATAATAATCTTCGGGAGAATAATGGGAGAGCGTTTGTAATTGTCACGTCCGCTCATTTGACGATTGTTCCCGCGCGGAGTAATTTGCGACAATCTCGTCAATAAATAATTAGAATTACCGTTTCGCATAATGTGGAATATTAATCACGCCGTTATTTGCCCAAGTCTCGGTGCGACGTTCGCGTTGCCAGATCAGAAATAAACGGAAGCAGCAAAATAAAATGGAGGGAGGGGGGGGGGGGAATATCGTCTGGTTGTGATGAATAATTAAAATTACGTCATTCGCAAAAATCTTGCAATCGAGTGGGAAACAAAGGGCGGTGGAAAAAAACGTCGAGTTGGCCTAAACGTTTTAACCTTCCCAATAATTAATACAGCGGCGGGCGATTAATTATAGGGCGGCCGGGGAAAAAGTTTCAAACGCACACGCGGATTGCTTTTTAACGCGGCCGTTACCACCAACGCTCGGGTACAATTTCTGCGTAATTACTGAAGTAAACCGAAAACACAACTCTCGTTAAAACTATCCGCGTAGCGAAGTAGGACGATGTCAAGTGGAACCAGAGAGAGGAACTGGTTACAGAGAGTCAACCGCGGACCGGTGATAAATAGCGTTTCAATTATTGTTTCCATCCCCGCGTCTCTGACGCAGTTTATTTTCCGACGGAGCGCACTCACGCACGCGACAATCGTTTGCGCTGCGCGAGATCGTTGATAAATGAAAAAGAGAGATAAACTTTAGTTCGACGAAGCGAACGTTGTAAAAAAAAGAAAAAAAGACAGAAATTCAAACAAAGGACACGACGCTGCAAAAGGATGTTCAACATTGACTTAATCCGGAGCTTCGCTGCCCGAAGCGCGTTACCAAACCCAGATTCCACTGCTGCTCCCGAATCGGACCATTGCTGCTGCTGCTGCTGCTAGCGCCTCGCTCTTTACTAATTTACAGTCGCGTTGGCCGAGTTTCGTCTGAATTTACAAGTCGGAACTCGACGACTTCTCGTCAACGCGTTGTGTATCGGCTCAATTATGAATCGCATCGCGATCTACCCGGCGCTCTAATTGGATCCCGCGGACAACGACGACGTCTGTACGCTCGTCACCCACGGCGATGAGGAACGGAGACGCGATTAAGCGAGAGCAAACGGTAAATGGAATAAATCGTCGATCATGGCTCGCCGTTTCATCCGGCCATCCGATGGCAACCGAAATCCTTTCCACCGATAGCAAAGGGAATGCGAAACATCGCGTCGGAAATTGTTAGCGTAATACAACCGAATGCGAATTTCATCGCGGCGTAATGCGTTTCGTGGGTTGACACCTATCGAGCAGCAGAGGCGGAACAAATGAAAACGTAAATTTGAAATTCAGCTGACCGTCGCGTCGCTTTCGGCCATTCCACGATCCTCGAATTTTGAACCATTTCTGTCGCGATTAGAGATGTCCACCCTGATCAGATTCGTGCGCAACGTTTCGTCGAAAATTCGTCTAATTAATCTACCCAACTGTTTTTCATCCGAGTAATTAGTCCCCGTGAATTGCACGTTTTTTTGCGTGACGCATTAAATTGTGAAAATCCGTTTAAAGAGCCGGTTCGCCTAATAACCTTCGCCGTATCGATCGGCCCAGTAGGAACGTTCATAAATCCGGTATCGGTTCGAAATGACGGATTGTCTACTGCCTCCTACGGTCGAACACGGCCGATACCGTCCTCTTCTTCGAAACCTTAAAGCGCTCTCGAAATGTTCATCGGAAAATCCTCGACCGCCTGACCCACATGCGTTCCCCGTGCCACGCGATCGAGTTCGCGTCAGAAAAAGATCATCCGACATCGACGGCCCTTTGAATGTTGGAACAAAGCCTCGTAGGAACCTCGGCGCGTATCAAACTTTCGAGGGGCCTCTCGTGTGGCGCAAAATTAAATATCGCGTAAGACGAGGAGATTTTCGGTGAAGCCAATCGCCGCGGGCTAACCGGGAGAACGCGGTTTTAGGTAAGAAGCGTGGATCACAGAGGCAAGAGGGTGTAACCGAAAAGCCTCTGTGTAGAATTGGTTGAAAACCGGCAATGAGAGAACGCCTTGCTCAGACCAATTACGTTCTTTTCTCCCGTCGCCCTCCGTTCCTCCTTTGCCTGGTTTCCCTCGAGGTGTCGCGAACCTCGTCCCGCGACAGAAATTTCGTTTGCTGTCAATTTTAGCCGCGAGCTAAGAGATAAATGCCAAAGTCGTCGTCGTCGTCGTCGCCTCCTCCCGTTTCCCTCCTCTCTGCTCACTTTGTCCCCCGGTCCCTTTCACCCACCGCCGTTCCCTTTGTCTCCGCTGCTCACCGTCTGCGAGGGCCTGTCCGTCCTTTGTCAAAAATAGGCTCGCGGAGCTGGAGTATCGCGTGAAATTAAAAGGCAGACGCTCTCTTGGTCCCGTTTTAAATTTACGCCACGAGCTATCTCACGCTCCGTCGGTGGGTTATGCGAATCGAGAACTTTTAATTCCGCGCAATGTACCGGCCTCCGTATCTACTCTCGCTGTTTCCAGCCGAATCGATAACGAGAGTGAAATTGAAATTGGCCGGCGCGATATCGGTCGATGAGAATCGTTCTGGAAATTACACGACCGGCTAAATACGATTTTTTCGACTTCGCTCCAACACGCGTGTCGTAATCGACGATTATTTCCCGCCGGATTCCGAAGTACTCGCGTAAATACGCGTCGTCCTGGACGTCCACGCACTCCAGCTACGTTTAAACGATTCGATTACTTTTATTACACATGACGCGATTGGACGCTCGCGCGAAATCGTCGGCCGGATTTAATCCCGCAGCCAATTATCCCGACGCTCGCTCTTGTCCCCCGCGTTCAAGACGACTCTCGCGCTGTTTCGACCGTTTGAAATTGCAACACGCAGCGCAGTAATTCCTTTCACCCAGGAGTTTGCACTGCCACTGTACGCGCGCCGTACCTCGCGCGCTCTGTCATTACGCGAGGCACCCTCGCCGCGGAGACGCATCGTAGCGACGCGGTCAGGGTGCTTAAAGTTGGACGTTTTGGTAATACGACGCCACTCGTAACACCGGCTGATCGTGTAACAGTCGCGGCGCACAGGCACCGAACCGCTTGCTCGCTACCAGCGACAATTAGAATCTGTTTGCATAATCAAGATAATAATGGAAGTTCTGAACGGCGCGCGCCCGGATTATTCTAGTCTGCGCGATACATACTTGTACCTATGAAACAGTACGGAGGAGAGCCAGCCAGGTGATTACGTCCGAACCACAGAACCAAATTCAAGCTGAATTGAAATTGAACAACATTTCTAATAGAAATCATCCTCCGATAATTCTTAACACTAAATTGCCCAAGGAAGTTATTTTCACTGCTTTTTAATTTCAATTAGAAAAACAATTATGTATATAATGACACAATCTC
>NW_017131496.1:132297-133623 GCF_001652005.2 Ceratina calcarata | reverse complement strand
CTCTTCGTCTTTCGCGTATTTCGTTTACTGTTTCCTTCGACGGACTTGTTTCCTTGAAATCTATTCTTAGGAAACCTGTACGCGATCCATCACTGTTAACAAAAGACGGAGGGCGGGGACACATCGGCATGCCGGGGAATTGCAAGTAACAAATCGTCTCTATTAGCAGCGTGGCTCTGGCCACGTCGGACGGTAGTCGCGGGGAACAGATTACACTTTCGAACCACTTTGTACTTTGTACCACCCGCGGTGGATTCTCGGTGCCCGTCATCGGTGATAATTCTCGTCCGATCCGCGCTTCAACCGTCCGGCAAGCGTCGGAAACGTCCGATATCCGAATGCGCACGGTTCTAACCAGCGACGGCCGCGGCAGTGAAATAATTTGGTGACAGGAACAGGTGTCGCGACGCGACGGCTAGAAAAAAAATGTGAAACGACGCCGGAGGAAGAACGGACGTAGGTAAGGGGTCACGTTTCAGTGGAAAATTATTGTGCGACTCGACGCGTTTCACCGTTGACGAAACGGACGCGTTTTCCCAGGTACCGAGGCTCGCCTAATGGAAGTATCCGTTTGAAGGATCGCGTTACTTTCTCTCTCGAAGGTAATATTTCATCGGTTACGAGATACTCGGCCGAGTCCTCGCGGGTCAAACGATATAATGGGTGCGCGCGCGCGCGCGCTTCATTCGTTCTGTAAAAGGGAACTCGATCGAGCCGAACGAAACGATGGAAATTGACGAACGTCGTTTATGCAAACTTTAACAGGGTAGCAGCGAGGGTACGCGGGGTTCCGGTCGCTTCGCGAGAGCGCTTTCTCGTCGACGACTGCGAGATATCGGGTTTTACGAGTCCACGGGATCCGGAACTTTCCGCCGGCTTCAATCAAGATAAGTTTATGCCGTTCGATGCAGGTCAAATCGTATAATACGTATTCCGACGGCTACAAGTTCGCGCCGCACCTTTCCGCGAGAAAATTCATCTCGAGTCGTCGCGGCAGGAAGAACCTACGTACTACTTTATCAAATCTTTTCCGACTGCCGAAATACGAAACTGTTCAGATATACATCTGCCCGGATTTTTCTGTATTAAACGACGTCGAAAGTAGATTCGTTTCACTCCTTTTCTCTCTTCCAAGATTCGACGTTCCACACTTCATTCTAATCTGTGTGAAGTTGCAAGAAACAACTGACTTGAGGAAATACAAGCATAAAAAGTATCAAATATTTGACGCTTTTTAGAACATATTTCAATATTTTCCATATTTTGACAAAAAAAAAAATTTTTTATTTTTTTGATATTTTTCCAAGGGGTACCCCTTCAGATTTT
>NW_017131496.1:120557-131213 GCF_001652005.2 Ceratina calcarata | reverse complement strand
CTCTAAGGGTTTAGGAGTTATTGAGGAAAAATGAAATTTTTTGTCAAAAGTTGGCCATTTCGACGGTGGGATGGTCGGATTTTGTCAACATCAATAAAATGCCATATAATCCTACGTAACTCATTAAATATCGAAATTAGAAGAAGAATGCACTATTTTTATAGGAAATGTGTTTTTCTAAAGTACATAAACTTTTCGAATTGGCTGTATAGCCAATAAATCCTTATGTTAATCGTATTCGTAAAAAGTTGTGCGAAAGGATTCTCCTCCGTCTACTCGATTTCATTTGAAACCACGCGACTTCGAAGGACGACGAAATTCTTCGATCTATGAAAAGGTAGACGAACTCATCCCTCCTGGCTCGTGTCTTTGAAAACGAGTGCACGGGATCTTGTTCGCGCGTAGTTCGACGGATCCGAGTGCAATGCCACGTGAAACAAACTATGCGCGACACAGATCGGTTCTCAGGGATTCTCTCCTATTTTTCGTGCGCTCGTCGCGAGGGTGAAAGTACGCCGACGCTCAACGACTTTTCCGTCGGAGTACTGCGATGCCATCGCGGCCAACGAGATCGGATGCCATTTTACGTGAATCAACGTAAACACAGAGAAATGCTCGAGCGTGGTAAATTGACGCGAACAAATTAGATCTCTCGTCATGAAATTAAGACCCGTCGCCGAGGGACGGGGGACGTCGGGGCGCGGGACGGCTGTTTCGATCGTGACGCGTAATTATTCGTCGCTTTTTCGTTACTACCACTTCACTTCTCCCGCGTCCATTTTCCTGATAGTCGACTCCCCGTATTTCTAAACAGATCGACTACTTTCGCGCGCTCCATATTAGATTTCCAAATAATATCGACGATTCATATTCTACATTTCCCACGTTTCATCGAGCAAACACGGACCGACGAGATTTACTTATAATTCCGTTCGTCAAAAAACGATTAATCGTTCTCGTCTGTACTTCCGAACGCGAAATCGTTTCGACGTCGAGAGAAGAGGCGAGGACGGAAACGATGAAGTAGCGAAGTAGGCGTCTGACACGGTCCGAAGAAAAGGTACCGGAACAAAGGAAAGCTGAGGGGAAAAAAAACGTATGAAAAGACTGGCGCACTTAATTTCGCGGCGCTAATAAGATTACACGGGAAACAGTGCTCCGTATAGCCGTCCTTTCGCTTTCGCGTGTAACTTAATACACGTTAAAAGCCGAAACGCTTTCCCGTAGCTGCAGAAACAAAGATAAGTATATTAAACGGATTTCAAATGCTTTCTGTTGCTGCGGCAACAAAGATAAGTGTATTAAACGGATTTAGTTTCGAGGCCTGAGAGAAGATGACGAGCCACTTTGCTAATTAAGTTTCGTCCTTACGGTATAGTAAACTGTATACTTCTCCTCGGGGATATTAAATAGCACGGCGGCAAGGTGCGCCAGAGCCAAGTCGGTCTCGACGGCCATCGACGACGCGACCGCTTCCGTGGCAACCAAAGAATACTAATTATGCACTCGATTCATCTCCACGCCGTCCCCTAATTGCCAATGTCTATCTAATAAACAAGTGACGTATCACTATTGCCAACGTTTAAGTATGTTTCTTTTTACGTCGACGGCCGCTGCTCGACGATAGTTAAAAAGCGACCGGGAGCTCGCGCGCTGCCACGGGAGGCAACGCGGCACCCGTAATTATCTCGACTTCCGTGAACTTTGCAAACTTCGGTATTACGAGATTCAAATCGAATCGCAGAAACTCTACAGAATGTCGCTTCTCTGCATCTGCTACCGACAATACTTGCCGCTCCGACGCGAATCAACGTAAAACGCGAGGCGCTTCTCGCTGGAGAACCGAATGGAAGAGAAGGAGAAGGAGGAGGAGGAGGAGGAGGAGTTGCCAACTTTTCGTCCTCCTTACCGTATTTTAACGGATTCTTTCGACGTAGCTCCTCTGTTGCGCGCCGCGAGCCAACCGTTTCTCGCGCCTCGATCATCTCGTAACTTGCCTAATATGTAACAACTTCCGAGTGAAATGTCGTGTCGCGTTCAGACTAATTACACCTGCACAACTGTCTATTCCTTTGAAACAGCTTTCCCAACGAACCGAAAGAGGTTCTTATAAATCGCGTATTTTTACACAAAATAAACTAGTAAAAAAAATGTACATTTTTATCTCTTAAAATTTACATAAAAACAATAACAAAATATTGAAATTTCAACAGAACTAAAAGTTAATTGTTTCAAATACGGGACGCAGTTTTTTATTACACGCCTTAAACTTTTAGCAGAAATCTTAAGATTTATACAACCATAAAAATTGTTCATATTTTCTATACAATTTCCTGGTAAACGCGTAAAATTCACGGTTGACCTCGCGGGAGATGATAGCAAAGAATTAGAACCGTGGATAGGGAAAGCAGATTAGGAGTCGTCAAATGAACTTTCAATTCCTAGGTACGTCCGTTTGGCAGCAATTATAGAAATACTTTGGCGGCGTATGTACGAGCAGATAAAACTAAACGGATCCCGTTTCCATTTCGTTTATGTTCGCCACGATTTCACCGTGGCCGGGCTGGATCGACGTTAAAAGGTGCTCCGATGTGATATTTTATCGTATGCCTTTTGACGCGAACGCAATTTCGTTCCGATTTCCGGTGGCGCTCGTATGAAACTCCCTTGCCCGGCGATAAATAAATACGTCGTTCGCATTAAGCCGGGACATGAATAAACGGCAAAGCGGGAGAGAGCATCCAGAAACGAGAGGACGGAACGCGAATCATTATCAGTGAAACCCGTTCGAGACGTTGAAATTAATTAATTAATTCATCGATTATCGCGTGTCTTAATAAACAGGCGAATATTATTGCTGGATGCGACGAAGAAGACGGAGTCTCGCGCGTCGAATTAATTAAACCGTACGTATTGTCCCCGCAGGTCATTCAACGAGGAGTATATATCTATAAAGCAGTTTCGAGCCTCGGAGGAACTCATTACGAAAATTGATACAGATCTCTAGGAACAGACGCGAGACCGATTCGTCGAGCGGAGGAGGAGGAGGAGGAGGAGGAGGAGTCTGATTAAACACTGGGATGCCAGCCGATAAGATAAAGGATTACAGAAACGGAGCCCGCGAAGTAGACGCGAATCAAAGAGGGGAAAGAGACGCGAGTCACCGAAGCAAAAGGATATTGGAAACAGAATCCGAGATAGGTTCGTCTGTGGGACCTCCGTTCCTCTCTCTCTGGTCGCCGCAGTTTCTGGTTAGCCGGCCCGAAAAGGGAGAGGCCGCCGTTACGACACCTTAGCACCGTTCCTGGTTCCGAGGGAAGCACGATAGTTACCAAACCGTGGAAAGGAGGACAGCGGAAGAGTAGATAAAACGAGTCAGGGACTGGCGAACTAATCAGACTCGGCCAGTCCCTGCCTCGTCGTTTCCCCGGAGGAAAACGGATGCTTCCCGTCTCCCCCGTATCACTCTCTCTCTCTCTCTCTCTCTCTCGGTAGACAGGATAATTTAAACTTTCATGCACGACACGAAACGTCCGAGTATCTGGATCGATCCGCTAAACAGAATTAGATACAAGCGTCAGATTCAAACCGAGTTTGGCGTCGCGCTCTTTTCCTACCGCGCGGTATTATTCATGTCATCTATATAGTTGCCCGCGGCACGGTTTTCAACGACTCTCCACCGCAGAAATCACTCACTCGTAATTCTCGAAACGGTCGAGTCGAGAGAGAGAGAGAGAAAGAGAAAACGAGAGGCGTGGGCGTTTTATGAAACCGCCTCTCGAAACGAATAAGCGTGAAGAGATAATTCAGAAAATTTTATTTCTTTCGAATTCATAATCTACTCGAAACTGTTTGGGAACCATGTATATAGATAGGACCTCGTCACCGGTGAACGTATTCACCAACTTTCCCGGAACACGCGGTCGTCCGTACACGGGACGGCAGATTTTCATCGACGACGCTGCAGCTTCGCGGCGAAGGACCGATCGAACTTTCGTTGTCTTCCCATTAAAGCCCTGTCGGCTCGTTTAACATTCCACCCCCCCGAGTTCTCTCCCTCGTCTTCCCTCGGGAGACACCTACCCTTCAATTAAACGAGTTAATCAACCTTTGGAAAACCCGATTCGAAAGAATCAGAGTCGCTACACGACTAACGGAATAAAGTTTATCGACCGCACGTGAAAACCGAGAAACAGTTGCTAATACCTAGTCTGATGAAAATCGCACAGGCGAAACGATTTCACCGCCAACGGAATGCATTATTTCTAAATCCTCTTCTAACGAAAACCGATCCGGTGCCACGGTTTGATTTAACGAGCGATCGGAAAATAAGCTGAATAATAAAACGCGAATTTGAACTGTCGTAGTTTCAGATACAAAATGGACAACGCTTTCGAATACAAATTCCCCGATGTTACCGATCCGAACCGATCGAGTCTGGATCAAACAGGACAGGAAAAGATGTGGATTTTCATCGTGAAACATGCTAAATTCGGCTTGTTTAACCGTGCAGATTATTTTTACCGAACGGTGTTTCGTTTATCGTGGAAAATACGACCTATATTCGTCGCGTGAGGGAGAAGTTTGAACTTTTTCCTCCCCACGCGTTGCGAGTACTCAGGTGCGAAATTCGTCGGATCGCTTCCTCACGATGCTTCGATCGATTCGCACGTATTCGTATCAGTCGTCACAAATACTCGACGGCTGTTATCATCCTTTCGGTAGACTAGAAAAAAAAAATCGCAGCTTTCGACGAAAAGAAGCGGACCGTTTTTCATTCTGATCGTACGAACGTCTCTATCGCTGAGACGAAACTACGTTTATTTACCATCGGTCGCATTATGCATAATGTTGCACGTTTTGAGCGCTCAAGTAGAACGATAGATTTGGTAGAAGCGGCGTATTTGAAAAATGTCGCTGCCCGGAACGCGTTTTACACCGGCACCGTTAAAAGTATCGGGTCCCGGTGAAACGAGTCAACGATTTATGAGGCTGACAGTCGCGCTTTAACATCTTTATTTCGCTGCCATTCTCGGCCCGGAAATTTATCGGCGGCCCGTTCATTTTTCCTTGTCCCGCGCAGCTACAAAATGCCCTCGTTAATCGAGAGGCTTACGTCAATTACGCTAATGAGCGCCGGCGAACGAACGAACGAACCAACGAACGCGAACAGGGCAAAGATATTATTCGGAAAATTAACGTTTAAACCGTCCTCTCGGCTCTTTCACCGCGCTATGCATCCGTTTAAAGGCACACCTCGTTCCAATTTTCCGTTTCGAATTTAACTTTGATTACTCGTTTACGGCCAATCGAATTATTACCCCGCTCGATCCCTCGCGGCCTCTCCTCCTCCTCTCTACGTGAAAACGTGTCGCGGCCACGTCGAGCTTTTTCCCCTTCGCTTGCATTCATCGCTGTTGTCAGCGAAACATACGCAACGAGAAAAGTATCAACGCCTGTTATTAACCGACGTCCTTATTTATCAAACTTCGCGCGAATCATGAAATATGAAATATAAACGTAGACTCACCACCGCTCCTCGGTGCGTCCGTGGAACCAGACCTCTGTCGCAATCCTGAAACAGAAAACGAATCCCATCGTTATTCGATAAATAAGCAATTCTGTGAAACGGCGGAAGTAAATCGGAAATGGATTACGCAGTAAAGAAACGTGACGAATTTTCGAGCTTCTCCAGGTTTTATCCCGCCTTGACGTAATGGTTAAATTAATTTTCACAGATATTCGAATTACCGCGAAAGGCCGGCCGCAACCTCGCCTCGGGGAAACGTGGATACACGATCGACCCTCAGCATATTATTACCGCATATTTTAACGAAGCTTCCTCCACGATTCAACAGACACTGTAGGCAGATCGGTTTACCCGTGCGTCTGAAAACTCGGCTCAGTCTTGGCAAAAATTTTTGCAACAACAAGGGTTGGTGTTGAACGATGAATCCGTCGGATTCGCTTAGGCGAAATTCTCTACTCGTAAAGGGAAAAAATAATATGTGCGCGGAGGAATAGGTACGACGCGATATGAACGAATTTATGACGGTGGAAGACGCCGGGGCCTTGCGCTCGGCTGAGTTTATGACACGATCGCGAATTTTCCGCTATTTTTGAGCCGAGGAATTTTCACTTTGGCAGCTGACAGCCAGTGGAAGGAACGGAGCGAGGAAGAAATCCATGCGAATGCAAAAGAGAGCAGGCAAGGCTGACATATGTGTTTCAATATGCACTGATATAACGCAAGCTATTTCCAAAGAATATCGAGGTCTGGTCGAACGGATGAATTTTATCTGAATACTAATGAAACTTATTATCTGGAATTGAAGAATCTTAAGCCGCGTTGAAACGGAGTAAGCCGTTCGATTGTTAAATTTATATAAAAAATCGGCAATGAATAGAAAAGATTTCATGCCAAATGCATTTTATTTATTTTGCATAAAAATCCGTTTATTATTTATCACGTGTTCCGACGCGCGAACAGCGACGGGAAGATGAGCATAAAAGCGAAACACGATTACCGACGGCGCGTACGTGTAACAAACGAAATCTGCGTGGAAAACTTGCCGGGAAGAAAATAGTAAAAGAGTCGGAAGGGCGAGGCGCGAGATGTTCCAGCTGACTCTTCTCACCGGAATCCTCGGTGTTTCTCGTTCGTCGAACATAAACGGGAAAGTTAACGTACTTATAGCTGCCTATCGAAGACAGATCCCCATCATGTGCGCCGGTTTTATATCGCGGGAGGCACCCACACCGGCACCCTTTCCTCGACGACCTGCTCGCCGCCGCTCGCATAAGCGGCCCGTAACTTTCGCATTCAAACTTTATCCACGGTACTTTTTGAACGCAACGTCAACTCTACACCCCACATGCCGGCCTGCCCCCCTTCGAACTCGCTGAATTACAAATCGGACGTGGCGTCTCGTCCTGCACCGGCGGGATAAAAGCGACGGGAATCCGACGAGCAAGAACGGAAAGTAGAAAGACGAGAGAAAGAACCGAAAGAAGAAGAAGAAGAAGAAGAAGACGAGGAATAACTAGAAAAGAAGACGCGGTTCGGGGTCGAGGAGGAGGAAACAGAAACGAGGGTATTTCAATCTCGTTCGTTGCCTCTACGGCACTCCGACGCATCGAGTTCGAAAACTTTCGCTTCTCGGCTCGTCCGGCTGACTGAGTTTTTCCAAGTGGTATAGAAACCGGATCCCGGCTCAAGGATCGCGCACATTTTCAGCGCTCACCTATGCGTCACCTCTCTACCAATCTCTCTCTCTCTCTTCGTCTCTTATTTTCCTCTTTGCATGGCAGATCACGAAAAACCGGGAGTGGCCTTCCGCCCGGTAGTTTGTTTAACGAAGCGATCCGGTAAAGAGCGAACATTCTTTTTGTAAGTATATACGCAAGAGGGATTTTGCTCGGTTTTAAAATTCTGTTTACAGTAGGAGGACGCCTAATACGATTTAACGAGCGCGGTCAGGAAATAGGAAATCCGGGGATCAAATCGAGTCCAGCGGAGATTAAACTCCGTCCCGGTTAACGAATCATCGTGTCTCGTCAAGTCAAGTTTTAAACGATGACTCCGTCGTCGAACGTAGGAGCGATCGTTCACTCTCGATCTTCGCATTGGTGAAGGGCATGAAAAAAGCGCGATTACGTCGTCGGCTTATCTCGCTTCATATGATAAAGCAATGGTTTTACGCGAGATTCTTAACGGCGGTGTGCGGCGAGTGATTTGAGAGCACGGTCTCTCGGAGAGCTATAAAAGTGGAAAGGACGGGACGATTCGGCGACGGAACTGACGGGAAGAACGGTCGGACCCTCGGCGACGACCGACGGTCGCCCGGGTTCTATGGGCAAAGCTGGCAGGTTCTCAGATCCGAACGACAATATGTATCGCACGTATGTATAGGTCGGGTCGTAAGTTCAACGGTGGAGGGAGGGGAGAGAGAGATAAGAAGAACGTGGCCAGACTACTCCACGCTACTGATAAGAGATCGCACCTAACTTAACCTCGCCTCTCTGCCGTGGAACGAACGACCTGCAGCAACCCTTACGGGCGACCTAACGTTCGCTCCGACCAGCTTCCGACTTCGCGCGTATCTTCCGTTTTTTTTAAACAATGTTACAATTCCCGTTATAAATTGCTTGCGTATTCTATGGAACTGCACGTTTTTTCGTACATCCGACGTGGTGTGTGAAATACATTATTTTATAAATAGAAACACTGCAGTTCAATTGTTAATATTTACTCGCATTTAATTCCGTCGTGAATGTTTTAAAAAATTTTCGAGAAAAATCTGTTTACCTAATTAAGTACTTTATTTGACGATTGAATGGAAATATATGAACAATGCCATGTGCTCCGATTCGTCAGTCGTTTTCCACAGTTTTCATTTGCACGGGTAATACGTAACATACATACACAGATAAAAAAAAAAAAAAAAGCAGAAACGGTGACAGCAATAGCTTTTGTTTCATGTAACTGCGAAATTTCAATCGTTTCACGAGAATCAGATCTGCGGCGGATTGCGTCGAACCGCGTTTCGAGATGACACAACGTTGTGCACAGAAGGGAGGAGGGGAATAAAAAGAACGATGGGAATAAACAGTTCTAATTCGGCGAATGGAATAGGACAATAGACGGGGGTCCATTGAAACCGCCGTCGCTATTTAGGTATATTTCGATGTAATTACGGGTTAATCCGTTTCACGACAAATTTGCTTAACCGCGGTGGATCGCGAGAGTTTGCGAGTCAACGCCACGTATGGAGAGTAGATGGAAAGAGCGATAGCCGAGATAGGATCGTCCCGGATCGAATCGAATGTAATTTCGAGGCCGGACGAATCGCTGCACCCGTTTCCGCGTTTCCAGTGAATCGCGAGAACGGCAACCGTCTGAATCGTGACGCGTCTCTGGCGCGCGCGGGGGAGAAAGAAAGAAAGAAAGAAAGAAAGAAAGAAAGCCGGGTCTCCTCTTTCGGGCACGTAGTTACCAAAAGAACGAAGGGATGCTGGAATGGAAACGCGGCAGAAGAGAGTTAAAAAAAACAAAATAGAGGATATAACGATCGCTGCAAGCTGTTGGCACGGGCTCCGCGCACGCTGCAACGCCCGCCGCGCGTATTCGCGTATAGATTATCTAAATGGATCGTTCCTATGCGCCGCTGCACGCTGGATCCCCGTTGGTTCTTTTAGCTCGTTGCTTTTAATGACGACGCGTTACGAGTGGCTTCGTACCTGTCCGTTATTCGAATTATTTACGGCAAATGTTTATCTGAGATAATTGTTCGACCAGCTTTGCCCGGACGTTGCCCAGCCAACGGGCTCGTCCCTTTACCTATTAATTTATTAATCGCCCACTGGAATAAAGTCTCGGTCAGTCTTTTTATTTGCGTTTCGAAAATATTCCGTCTCGTTACACAGGATCATTTGTTTTCCGCCAATTACTCTGATTTGAATAATTGACGCCTGTAATTTGCAGGATAATAAATAATGCGTGATAAAAAATCTAGTCGATATTTCATTACGTTTTTCGATTCGAAGACAACGATTAAAGAATCTTATCATTTATTTAAAGACCGACGAAATTTCTGTGTCGGGTCAACAGGGAAATGGACTACAAACGGGTTCACCTGTTTACATTGTCGCAAAATCAATTCTGTTCTCGCTGCGTATAATAATATTATATTAACCGCAATCGGGTTGATATCTTATTAAAATGTCATTCGATCGACACGACGGTAAATAGAGTGAACGATGGATAATGAAAGGAAATTGTACCGATAGGCAAATTAATAGTCCGGCATTATGAATCGTCAGTTTGTTGTAGGACTTATCAGGAAACTGGTCGATATCTAACGTTTTCATTTTCTAATTCACCAGCACCGTAATTTCTCTTTGGAGCTGTTCATTACCTCGTGTCCAATACAATGTTATCATTTAAACGTTCCGACGAGCCATAGAATACCCACGACCGTCTATTCTTATACGTCTATCATTGGACACACGAGGTTCGATATACTCCGACTCTCGATAAACTCATTTAATTCGATAAACTCATCGACATAATTATTCTTCGTCCTCGATCAGTTTACAATTTACAACTCGGAAAGCATCGTAACGACTGCCCGTCAACCGTACCCGGCAATTTCGTGTCCTGGACGAGGCGACGCGAGGCAGGTAGCAGCCGCGTGTGTACGCTGCTGTTTCCCGCGTGCAACGTCGACACGAGTGTATCGATGAAAATACGAAAATTCGTTGGAAATTCCCGTGACGCGTTGCAACGCGCGGCATGTTTTCGAGCGTGACGATGGCCCTGGCAAATCGACTTGGACAGAGAGAGGCAGCGTAACGTACCGCGCCAAGTTAACTGCCACGCGAAATAGGACCGAATGAGAGAGGCGCAGCGGTGCGATGAATAAAAAAAAGGGAAAACCGGCCGGGTGAAACGGTGGGAAACGAGCGGCGAGGGAAAATCTAATCCCTTGCGGAAAAGACGCGACCGTTCCGCGCCGCATAGTCCCGGGTGAAAGAACGACCGGCCGTTCAAACTAATCGCGTCAACCCGATCCCTGGTATCACCGTCGTTTCTCAAAAACTCTTAAAGACACCCCTTCTGCATTATTTAAGGGTGTCTCAGCTATAAAGGAGGCC
>NW_017131496.1:115569-119103 GCF_001652005.2 Ceratina calcarata | reverse complement strand
ATTTAGGTGGTATCCTTTAGCTGAGGCACCCTGTATACAGAAATGAATCTCCTGTTGTGAGACACTATTCTCGATTAAATCCGAGCTTGAGAAGAGCGTCAGAAATACGTCAGAGAAAATTAGATATGAAAAATCCCCAAATTAAACAAAATATCGAGGCTTATTCTAGATAAAAATTTCGCGATTAGCGCGACTTTGTACGTGCGTTTATTACGCAACCATAATCATTGGACGGTAAACGAGAAAATCTGAATTCATACG
Source organism: Ceratina calcarata (assembly GCF_001652005.2). Classification (NCBI taxonomy): domain Eukaryota; kingdom Metazoa; phylum Arthropoda; class Insecta; order Hymenoptera; family Apidae; genus Ceratina; species Ceratina calcarata. The sequence continues at coordinate 118,842 of NW_017131496.1, read as the reverse complement.
AATCCGCTTCTGGTTCCATCGGCGGCGTTACGTTTCCTCCTCTTGCTCCGATAACCAATTTCACATGTTCTCGATCTCGACAAAACGTGACGACGACCAGCAGCGAGCGGTTCGTCGCGAGCAAAAAGTCGAATCTCGTTGTTGGCAGCACACAAGGGAAAAGCAAGGCAAAATCCACCAAGTTTGCAGCTGTCGGGAATAACTATGGTTGCTCACAAAAATATTTCGACATTGATCTATAGTTTCGCTCGCGAGCGTTCAAAATTCAAATGCATTAAACGTGCATGTAAACGAATATATTTCTTTTTACATATATAATTTCATATATTCAACTGATGCTCGATCTTATCAATAATTAGCCACCAATTTCATTATTACTCTTCACCCTTGCTTTTCCCTTCCGTCTAAAGTTAATTTCTCGACGCCATTAAACAGCTCTGATACTTCCTCGCCCTCCGTTCAGTCTTAGATTAAGTTGTATCGATTTATAAGAAAGTTCTGTCTTTTACGATCCTTAATCGCAATTTATTAAGCGACACCCGAAGTTCAGCTTGGTAGCAGACCGGCAGGGCGTCGGAGCCAGTAAACCGTCTTCGGATACTCGTCGAGTTGCTCGATAACCGAGAGTGCGAAAGCTCTACTTACAAGGCGAACGTCGAATCGTTATGCGAAACTTTGCCACTGCCACAGGATTACTTGCAGGTTCTAGGTGGCCTCTAGCCCGTTTTCCTCGGCCGAAAGCTGGGTCCGACGAGCGGAATATAAATGAACAAAACCCGGAGACCGAACTGGATCGATCGCGCGCACGTGATAAGCGGGGGCGAGAACGCAGCGAGAGACAGCTTCCTTCGGGGGCTCCTCCGATCCCGAGTAACACGTGCGGAACATTTGAAGCGGCGATTTTTATATCCGGGGGATCTTCCGGAAAATTCGATACGAATCGGCCCGTCTTCTCTCTCTCTCTCTCTCTCTCTCGTTCCGAGGTATCGGCCGCATCTACGTACACGTATTTATATGCGAAACACGCGGTACGTCTCGATGGATCCGCGACATCATCGAGGACGTCCGAGATTCTCGGTACAATCCTCTCTCCTTTCAATCGTCGATTTTTGATCGGCCACGTGTTCGTCGATCGGCGCGAAATCTGCGGGGAATAAAGAATTTCTGCGCTCGATGTGACTCTCGGTCACGTAGGGACAAGAGGGGGGAGATCGAAGAGGGATTAATATCACGCATCGTTTAGATCGTATTTTCTGGGAAATAAGTGGAACGTACGGGCCGTGTCCGTTTCGTTTGACCTATCTTCCCAACGCCGAGTCTCTCTCTCTCTCTCTTCCCTGTCCCTCTCCCACGGTACATGTTCGTGCGGCCCATCCCCGAAAGCTGCGAACAAAGCAGCGGCCGCAATATCGTACGTGATTTAAGAAAACTTTTCTCCGAAATTGTTTGTGTTATAACCTTTTGGAGTGGTTCCAGCGGAGGCACGGTGCCTAAGATAAGAATTTTCCACCCCACCGCCGTGCCCCGCTGTCACCGAGACGGCTAATATCCAGAACCGGAAGGAAAAGACAAAGAGCCGGAATCGAAACGGTCGATGGTAAATAAGACAAAGGGAGTAATTAAACGGCATCGACGTACGTGCGAGATAACGAATGAATAACCGTAGAGATCGAGAATCTCAACGATTCAACCTCTCTTGATCGCATAACATTTTGTAGTCGCGCAACGTCTCTCATTGCCAATTAAAATCTCCCAATTCGTTCACGCAAAGAAGAGAAGAATAAGTGACATTACTTTTACAAAAATCTTGTTAATTTTTTATTCAACTCATAGCAATTTGTTGATACGAGTTCAATTCATTAACAGGTCAAAGTTGAGGAAATTTCGTCAAGGAAAATGAGGAGAATATAAAAATATGCGAACTGCGTGTGAGACGTCGTTTGAAAAAGTTCGAAGATCTCCGCAAAGAAAAATATTTAATTTCGACGGAGTGCTCGAAGCCTCAAGATGTCCGACGTCAACGTCATAAAAGGGCGTCACAGCCAGAAAACTCTCGGCGAAGTGTCGGAGAATGGTTCGTTAATTAATGATTCGAATCTCATTTATCATTACAGTTAACTCTCGCGAGTAGCTGTCTACCATTATATCGTTTCAACACCTCCGGTTCTCTCCTCTCCTCGTAGCCCTTGGCCAGCGTTGGTCTCTCTCTCCCGAGCCGTACCACCCGCGCCTTTCTTTAATTAAATAACTTCGAGACACTATCCGTTACTTCATCTATCCACTCGACTGTTCGTCCGGCAGTCTACTTTTCAAGTCTGAACACGGTACGCCCATTAAGGTGAATTTACGGAATTCGATATTTCCGATATCCGGTTACTTATCCCCCTAAACCGCCACGTTTCCTACTGTTTCTCCGATTTTCACAAAGAACTGTTCACCGTTTCCAGTTTCTAAAAAGGGAAGAAAAGGGGTACGCGTTCGTTTCGCACCGATCGCTGACCTTCGATAGCCACGTGCACAATGGCTCGACGCGACACGTTCTAGAGTACGGCATACCGTGACGGATACGCGTGGCAAACGGTAGTAACATTCCCGACGAGAACTCTCCCCGATGCGGCAGTTTTTCAGCTTGTTATTTATCGCGACACAAGTTGTTTTCCTTACATGCCTCCCCCGAACTACTTTGTGTCCTCGATATTCCGGCAAGGAGATTCGGAATCACGATGAAACGTGACGGATGAGAGGAAGGAAGGGAGAAAGAAACGATGGGGAAAGCCCATCGTCGGTATATTGTCGGGAGCTGTCTTGTCAGCCCATCCATTATTCAAGCCGCGCGACTTACGAACGAACGAACGTCGTTGCACCGCGTCGTACACCAACGCCACATACGAGTCCTCATTAATTCTTCTTTATATGTTTGCTCAACACCGGCAATCCTTCCAACGCGTTAGATCGGGTTTTACTTCCGCGTTACATAAATCTCAACAGAAGGACACCGCTGGTCGTACGCGTGCAGGCTTTCATCGGTATATAAATAGATAAGAATCGTAATTGTCACGCGTAAGGGGGATTCAAGGGGGTAGAAAACGTAACTCCAATCGTATGGAAAGAACATGTTACATTTTCTATGTACGTAAATCCGAAGTCTGATAAACGAGTTGTTCATTGATAACAATTTTTGATAATTAACCCTTTGTACTCGAGCGGCACGAAAATTAATTGCAAACTGTAATATTTAACAGATTTTGTTGTATTCAATAAAAATGAAAAAAT
>NW_017131496.1:111279-115370 GCF_001652005.2 Ceratina calcarata | reverse complement strand
TTCTCTAATATACCCGAAATCGTCTCGAGTTGCTGGTTCGCCCGAGCGCAAAAGGCCTCCAGTGCAAAGGGTTAATGATAACAAGATTTTGGTTCGAATCTTATAAAATTTTCCAAGATAGAAACTGTTAAGAAACGTTAATATTCCGCGGCAACTATATTGCAGCCGATGCGAGGTATGCATCGGCTGACCTAAACTTATCGGCCAAGTATCGATATTCGCCTGTTTGCCGACCCGTTTCGCCAGAGATTCCATCGCGCGGAAGTCCATCGAACCGCATACTTTCGTCGGGCGAGGAATTTTGAAAATCGACGCGATACCATGGGGAGTAGCAGCAGACGGACACACGTGGCGCGGGTGCATAGTCATGGTCAGACCGGCCCCCCCTCGCTCCCTCTCACTGTCGGCGTGCAACACGCGCTTCAAAACAGCGCGTCCATTGTGAATCAATGATAGCAGGTACGATATGCATTGGACATCGGAGCTGCATGACCACAATCGAAATTTCGTGCCCTCCGCATCGATGCGGGGGACCGCGGATCTCGTGAATTTCCGCGCGACTGCCATTCGAAACGAGAATCCGCGGGAATATCATATTTTAACTGCGCCAGCCCGGCGTTGATTTAGCCAACGTTCTCCACTACCGTCGCTATCCTCTATCGTGTATATAATGTAAATAGCGTGCCACTTGGAGATACGCAAAGGATCACGTTACGTCGAGATAAATCGAAAAGATACCTCAGTTATCCAACGAATTTATTAAAACCGAATAATTAATCGATTCATTTTTAATTATTCGACATATTTTTTGCACCTACAATTTTTATTTGAAGCATTTTTTGAAATTCCACCGAAGTAGAATTTTTCCAAGATTTTTCTCGGCGAGCGATTATATATGGTCTTTTAAAAATAATATATCTGGTTCTATCGTGTCCCAATTTTGACGAAACTTCAAAAACGTCTTCAGGAATAATCTATTTAAGTGTACCTCAATTTTCATTAAGATATCTACCCTACTTCGCGTATTTAATTCAAGAACGTATCAATTCTATTCACAGCCACAATTTAAGACAATTCGCTAATCGCATTCGACGATCAGAAATGAATCTCACGACATATTAAAAACTCTACTTCTGCTGCTGTACAAAATTTGGTACGATCGTTCCAAAATTCAAACATCGGTACGATAAAAACTGTATTCCCTACGTACTTACGTGCGTACGTAGATAGCGCGTCTCTCTATCCGTACAGAGGCTATCGATGGAACGTCGAATTTGACGGTTGAAGTGACACGGACACGCGGAGGATAATAAGAGAAAAAGTGATCGGCGAGCAGTGGAGCACGCGGCTGCACGGGATGCTCGATAAATTACCGGTAGGTAGGCAACGCGCGCAGCTGCGGCACGAATTTGCTTCGTTAATATCCCAGGCCGAGTAGCAATTAATAAATGATACCAGTTTCTTATCCACTGGGAAACTATATCGTCCATTGTGCGCGAACTCTTCTCTTCCATCCATCGTCTTAATTACCGCGCTGTCGTGCCGCGTCTTACGTCTGCCGCGCTCCCGCCTAGTCGCGAGAAGTAGATCGCGCAGATTAAGTCGTCAACGGGTTACACGTTCCCGAGTCACGAATTAGCGAGCGCTTAAAGGCGCCGATAAATAGGAGAGGAACGAAACTACATAGGAGCCGTCGGATGGAAACGTTTCGCGATCTCTCGTGTTTAATGGAACATGCGAACTTCGGGTTCGACGGGAAAAAACGTCGATCGATTCGCGAGAACCGAATGAACACTATCGAACGTTCTTTTTCTCCGATTATTTTGTTGGCGCCTCGCGATTTTCTGTTATACTCGGATTTCTTTCGTTTTACAAACGAGCCCGATCGGTATCGGTGCCGCACGAGAGGCAATTAGGTTAGATCAATCAGTTAGAAAGCAATTAAGCACGGCTTGCAACGGGAACACGGGAAAACGCAAATGTTCCCCTCGATCGATTTAAAGATTAGACCCGGTAAAAAGATAACTAAAATAATGAATAACATTGTACGCTTAGCTGCTAAAAAGGCGAGCACGAGAGGTAGTCACGATCCTGCTTGTCCGTATGTACGCGTCGTTACAGAGGGAATTCTGTTCCGCTTATATTTTTCTCGAATTTCTTATCTGCCACCGGTTTCCAGTTTTTCCTCGTTCACGATATATCACGCGCAAAAAGTATCTGACAAGATGAAAGGCGAATCACATTTCCGTCGACAATGGCCCGGATTCGTTTCTCCGTCGATACGATTGGGCGCTCGGTTCTGATGGATGATCAACGGTCGCGAAAAAATGCAAATTCGTCGATGTCTCAGGACAGTCTCGGAAACGCGATCGTTCCCGGAATTCTTACGAGGTTCAGACGACAACTAAGCTTTTTAGCATTACCGATTCCTCGCGCGACGTGCAAATCTAGACTCTGATTAACACTAGAAAGACTGAAACTTAGTATATACCTATATTGCCCAAAGCAGTAATATATCTGGTTCTATCGTGTCCCAATTTTGACGAAACTTCAAAAACGTCTTCAGGAATAATCTATTTAAGTGTACCTCAATTTTCATTAAGATATCTACCCTACTTCGCGTATTTAATTCAAGAACGTATCAATTCTATTCACAGCCACAATTTAAGACAATTCGCTAATCGCATTCGACGATCAGAAATGAATCTCACGACATATTAAAAACTCTACTTCTGCTGCTGTACAAAATTTGGTACGATCGTTCCAAAATTCAAACATCGGTACGATAAAAACTGTATTCCCTACGTACTTACGTGCGTACGTAGATAGCGCGTCTCTCTATCCGTACAGAGGCTATCGATGGAACGTCGAATTTGACGGTTGAAGTGACACGGACACGCGGAGGATAATAAGAGAAAAAGTGATCGGCGAGCAGTGGAGCACGCGGCTGCACGGGATGCTCGATAAATTACCGGTAGGTAGGCAACGCGCGCAGCTGCGGCACGAATTTGCTTCGTTAATATCCCAGGCCGAGTAGCAATTAATAAATGATACCAGTTTCTTATCCACTGGGAAACTATATCGTCCATTGTGCGCGAACTCTTCTCTTCCATCCATCGTCTTAATTACCGCGCTGTCGTGCCGCGTCTTACGTCTGCCGCGCTCCCGCCTAGTCGCGAGAAGTAGATCGCGCAGATTAAGTCGTCAACGGGTTACACGTTCCCGAGTCACGAATTAGCGAGCGCTTAAAGGCGCCGATAAATAGGAGAGGAACGAAACTACATAGGAGCCGTCGGATGGAAACGTTTCGCGATCTCTCGTGTTTAATGGAACATGCGAACTTCGGGTTCGACGGGAAAAAACGTCGATCGATTCGCGAGAACCGAATGAACACTATCGAACGTTCTTTTTCTCCGATTATTTTGTTGGCGCCTCGCGATTTTCTGTTATACTCGGATTTCTTTCGTTTTACAAACGAGCCCGATCGGTATCGGTGCCGCACGAGAGGCAATTAGGTTAGATCAATCAGTTAGAAAGCAATTAAGCACGGCTTGCAACGGGAACACGGGAAAACGCAAATGTTCCCCTCGATCGATTTAAAGATTAGACCCGGTAAAAAGATAACTAAAATAATGAATAACATTGTACGCTTAGCTGCTAAAAAGGCGAGCACGAGAGGTAGTCACGATCCTGCTTGTCCGTATGTACGCGTCGTTACAGAGGGAATTCTGTTCCGCTTATATTTTTCTCGAATTTCTTATCTGCCACCGGTTTCCAGTTTTTCCTCGTTCACGATATATCACGCGCAAAAAGTATCTGACAAGATGAAAGGCGAATCACATTTCCGTCGACAATGGCCCGGATTCGTTTCTCCGTCGATACGATTGGGCGCTCGGTTCTGATGGATGATCAACGGTCGCGAAAAAATGCAAATTCGTCGATGTCTCAGGACAGTCTCGGAAACGCGATCGTTCCCGGAATTCTTACGAGGTTCAGACGACAACTAAGCTTTTTAGCATTACCGATTCCTCGCGCGACGTGCAAATCTAGACTCTGATTAACACTAGAAAGACTGAAACTTAGTATATACC